>NW_013525336.1:1878172-1890637 GCF_000836215.1 Papilio polytes | reverse complement strand
TAGGCGAAGCGCCATCTGCTCTCGGCCACCTCAAGCCCGGTGAATCTGTAAATGCCTCTTTAAGGCAAACAGTGGCCATTCAGTCACAAAAGAACTATCGAACAACTGTTTAGTCGCGCTTTGATTCCCACGACTTTATACGGAGGTACACACTACTGGATTATTAGTGGGGCAAATAAACAGGTGAATTTGCTGGGAAACAATCGACAATCGCACACAGTTGTGCAATAGTTTAGTCAAAGGTGTGCGGCCGCTATAAATATGCTAACGATTACAAGTAATTTTTTTTTATCGGTTCATGTACTTATATAGATTTAAAATTACATTGATATACACATTAAACGCTGTAGCAATTACAATAGATAAGATAATAGTCTAAAAGATGCTTCAATTTTACGTCAGCAACCTGTTTACACGATAAATCCGTTTCGAAATCTATACTTATATAATTTAATAAACCAGAAAGTGTTAAGATTGAATGTTGATGGCTATGGATTGTGTGAAAGAGGATATGCTTAAGAAAGGAGTGGATTCAGATATGGCGACTGATAGAGATGTATGGAAGAGCAGCACATACTGTGCCGACCCTCCGTAAGGGATAAGGGCAAGCGGATGATGATGAAGTCAAAGCAACAGCCAGTATTAAATAATGCCATCTACATTTAAAAACAAGTTGGTCAATGAATTATAATACCTGATATATTTTTCTTAACTATAAAGGATCAGTGGCTGAGTTAAGCATTTGACTTGTAACATAGGGTATATTTTTTACAATTTTTATTCACTCAGGCGAAGTCGCGAGTGACAGCTAGTCTCTTTATAATATGACTAACTAGTGATATTATGAACAGATATTAAAAATACAATGGTGACATACGTACCTTATTATCTGTTGCCTTGTGATCTTTGATGTTTGCTCGTGTTCGAGGTTTGAAGACGCGAACTTATCTTGCTATTGAAAAAAACATTATCAATTGTAAATCGTTTGTCGAGGTATAAATATATCAAAGTACGTAAGCAATAAATAAGAATCCAAATAAACCTTAAGGACATATTTCTTTATTCATTAGCTTTCGCCCGCGACTCCATCCGTGTGGAATCAAAAAAAAAGGTGTGTAGTCTTCCAGACTGCCACCTACATTTATTTCATAGAAATCCGTTCAGCCGTTTAGGCTACAAACATCAATTCATATAAACATTCGCATATATAATATTAGTATGAAGTATTATTTTGATCGTAAAATGAACAATTTTCTTTTTTATTGATTCCTGAAATCCGACTATGGAGCTAATTTTTTAACATGAAAATATCGCAAATAGACACCTGAGAGTTCAGTAAAAATCATTGAAAAAACAAAGTCAATAAACTTATTTACAATATTACTTAACAAATAAATCGATCTATATCGATTTGATAATTATTCACAAATTCGATCACAAAAGTCGTGAAACCTGTTCCTCCGGATCAAGAAGTAGTTCTATTATTTACATATATAAAGTAACCAGTTTGTCACATAGATCTCTTCGTCTACTTGACCAGACTTGATTTGCGAGCGAGATGGCAAATACGAAATTGCATGTGTTTGAAGATGACAGCAATATAAATGAGGTTAATGCAGACACTGTCCTGTTGTAATAAGCATAATAAAAAGGCAAGGTTTTTAAA
The DNA here is from genome assembly GCF_000836215.1 of Papilio polytes. NCBI lineage: Eukaryota > Metazoa > Arthropoda > Insecta > Lepidoptera > Papilionidae > Papilio > Papilio polytes. Next base: position 1,888,971 of record NW_013525336.1, on the reverse strand, counting down.
AGACAAAAGGATGGTCTGAGGTTTTATTTATCTTCTGTGTTTCTAAACGATTACTGTGAGGATTAAGAGCGTGCGCACACCTGGAACAAAACGATCGCACAACTGTTTAGTCTCGCTTTGATTTCTATGAGCCTATGGTATATCGAGGTGCGCACACTACTCGATTTTTAGTTGTGCAACTAAACAGTAGAATTGGCTGCGAAACAATCGACAATCGCACAACATTTGTGTTAAATATGTGCACCCGCTCTAAAGATTCTTTTAAAATTGTTGACATTTATTTATTTCAAAACTATCTTTCGTGACTCCGTCCGCGTGGAATTAAATAAAAACAAAAGTGAGTAGCCTATGTGTTCTTCCAGACTATACTCTACATTTATACCAAATTCCATTGAAATCCGTTCAGCCGTTTAGGCTACAAACTCTAACATCCATTCATCTATCTATCTAAACTTTCGCATTTATAATTTTAGTATAATTATCGCAGAACTGTCGATATACTAAGACATCCTTTCTTCCGCAAAGTGCAACCCTTATACAAGACAAGGGTGAGAGATTCCTGGTTTAGTAATGGCGTTGTCAACTAATGATCTAGGAAGGACTAGGGTCACGTTCCAAATGGAGATCTTGCGACCCCTCTTTAGTGCTGTGGGAGACCACCGTGGGGTTTTTAGTTGGTGCAAGCCCAATATTACTCATCTTTACCACTACAAAGACGCGTAAGGCATTTCCCCACGCTAAAAGGGGGGGGGTTCTATTAATAAGGTCTTATTCAATGTAGTTTCTTATCCATTTATTTTCGTGCGTTAAGGGGCGCTCATGTTTATTAGTACTACAAACATCAAATATTTTGGTACACCTATAAATATATACTCTTAAGATACCACTTAACCTATATCAAGAAAATGGCGTAAGATATTACTGAAGTTGATTGTATTTTAATATCACTTCATACAAAGCTTGTTCAAGTGCTCTGACGCTCGATAGGACGCAGATAAAAAAATATCTTGATATCTAATGAACACGTTTGTGACAACAGTGAGCTCGATTTATAAAAGGGCAACATATTATACATTTTTTTTTATAATATGAGGTGGCAAACGAGCAAGCGGCCTGAATCCACCGAAATGGAAAGCGACCGCTGCCCATAAACATCCGCAATTACAGATGGGTTGCCTACCCTTAAGGAGAAGGAGACGCACATAAAGAGGACATTCTCCCTTCCTAAGCGTCACCTTCACCGTTATCCACTTTTCCTTCCCATGCTCTCCTCTTAAGAAAAGGGTGGAAAGGGAAATGGACTAAAATTAGGCGTCCGGCACCACACTCATCAGCCAAAACGCGGTATTGCTTCCACTTGACGCCTGTTTTCTGTGTGGTCGTGGTAAACCGGGCGAGCCGGCCAATTCGTGCGATGATGTTAAAGCGGGCTCTACCACTGTTGATAATGACAATGCAATGTGTTGACAATGCAAATTTTAACTTAAACCAAACCACTTAACTTAATTGTTTCTTAAGATTACACTAAATAATTGGGCCACATGTTGAAAAATAGTGTATTCACAATGAAAAAAACATTTTTTGGTATTTCATCATCGACTGGCAACGCCCTTGAATAACATCGGAACATATCTTTCGTTATCAAACTCAAATAGTTACATTATCGGTTTTTTAACTATTTCACGGAACGGAAATCTCAATAACCGTTAAAAAGATAAATAATACATGAATGTTATTTACCTGTTTATTAATAAGTAGATAATTTACCATTTCCTAGAAATCTACGTCACTAACGCATGACTATTAATTTTCATTAATAATCACTATCTTACGTATATAACTTGAAAAGAAAGGGTATATTTAAAGGATTTCCATAATCTATATTAATATAATAAAGTGTAAACACTACTACTACTGCGTGGTGTAGGATGTCAGCAATCAGAGCATATTTTTGAATTCTCTGTTTATTAAAAAGTCTCGCACTTACGACACGCTATATATTTTCACGTTATTAGACTTAGGTGGTAAATTAATTTGAAAAAGAGATATTTATGTGGGAAAAGGACCTTAAAGTACAAGATGCCAACATTAAGGAAGCAAGGTTATTATGGTAACAGTAATTTTGAATTTGACAAATGTAAACAATAAATTATAATTTCATGTGTATGAAGCCGTACGGAAACAGCTAGTGCTAAAATAAAACGTTAAATGTGTAAAATAAAAACATATAAGTAAACTTGATGAAAACACAAACAGGCTTCTTGAAACAAAAACTAAAAACTTTTAACGTGTTTGTTGATAAAGGTATTATTAAAAGCATTTTCGAAATCTTAGTTGTTACATATATTTAGTGGAAAATAAAATAATTACCTGCATTTTAACCGTCGGTTTCCACTGTCGATAAACTTGTACAAAAATATATTGTTATCTTCCATTGAGAGGTAGGATGTAAAAAATAACCTAACTTTATCATTGTCATAATAAATCTATATTTTTTCTATCAGATGACACTTTAATATCTAATCACCTTTGTAATATAGTTATTTAGGAGAAAACTTTAGTATCCAAAGTCACAAATTACGTAATATACCTTTTATATTAGTGTTAACTAAACACATAGACGAGACGAGGCATAAGGCACAATATTTTTTTCACCGGTACTTTCTCTGAAAGGTACTATAGTTGTCAAATTTTTTGCCACGTCTTGTCTGTATTGACATGTAATAAAACATACAAAATTAATATAAGATCTTTTGTCATTAAATAAACTAAACAGTGACACAAAAAAAACATTTCTAAATCATTTAATGACACCTATGTAATTCATTTAAATAAAATTAATGATATTGACATGTGGTTCTGAGGATCTATTAAGAGATTGTGTTTGTGAGGTTATGTGAAAATCTTGCAAGTGAAATACAAACTATGCCTCGTCTATATTCTCTATATATTCTTTTTAAATTCTCTTTGGCGTTACCACATAGTGTGATAAACTGACAAAGGTCCTGTGAGACCAAATTAATTACAATAATAGAGCAGGTTAAAGTGTTTAGGTTGAAGGTCGCGCAGAATGTGGAGCGGTGACGTCACAGCTATCGCCTCGCCCAAAGTTCACTGTCAAATATTTTTACTAGCATTCGCGCGCGACTCCGTCCATGTGTAATTAAAAAAACTAAAGTGAGTAGCCTATGTGTTCTTCCAGACTATCCTCTGCGTCCATGTCAAATTTAATCGAGATGCGTACAGCAGTTTAGGCTACAAACACCAAGAAACATCTATCCATCTAAACTTACCCATTTATATTAGTAAGATTGACCTTGCGTCCACAGCCGAAGTACTTTCCACTTTTATTATCTTTGAAATAAGATTAACTGTATTCTTATAAAACTCGCTCGCGACTTCACCCGCGTAAAATAAAAAAATATAGCCTATGTTACTCACAGATAAATTACCTTTCTAACGTTAAAAGAATTTTTAAAATCAGTCCAGTAGTTTCTGAGTTATTTCAATACAAATAAAATACAAATCTTTTCTCTACAATATGTTTGCTATTCATACCTAATGTTTGTTAACATTTGTCCCCACTTCAATCAAAAATTACACATGTGATGTTATAGTCTTTGAGCCCGTGTTTGGGGACGTATGTGAGTCGATGACAACGAAACTTGCTTTACTATTGTCTGTCCACTCTTATCTGTACTTCAATTCTAATATTACAAAGAGGAAAGCTTTGTATTTTTGTATGTATTAAAATAACTCTAAAGTTACTAGGCAGATTTCAAAAAAATTTTCACCATTAAAATGCAATGTTATCAGTGGCTATATTTTTATTATTGTTAATTTCATGCGAGTGAAATCGTAAACAGCTAGTTAAAACTAAAGGTGTTCTATTGTTTTTTATTTATCGTATTACAAACAGTGCAATCAACGCTATGTTCTCTGGCTTATTTGGTCATCGAATGCTTCTTACCTTGACGTCTATTCGATGAGCGTTTCCGTTTAAGCCAGGTGTTGTAAACCTTTTTGCATTAACTAATCATCAACTGTGTTCACCTTTCGATATAACCTTACATTTTAAGTGAAGTACTGAAGTTTGTTAAAACATTTTACGGTGATTTATCCTTGTATAAAAATCTAATAGAATTGGACACAAATTAATGTTTAAATATACCTGCTTTTGCAACCAATAGCTGATCAGCTATACATTATTTATTATTCGTGTTTTGTTACCTCGGGTTGGCAGTCCCTGGATGTGCATTTTCGTAAGAGCCGTCGATTTTCCGGCACAGCTGTAGTGAATACGTAATTCTTACAAGCAATTTGCATATAGATACCTGCATATTTATCTCTAACCTCACTTTAGCACTCAATATTGAAGTAAACAACGGAATATCCTAATTCAACTCTTTTAGGTGAAATAATGAAAGTAATTCGGTATGAAATCCTTTATTAAGTTTTTTGGTATTTTTTGAGACATTTTTTTTTCTTTGTACCCACTTGACTGGAATATAAAAGAGAAATTTACAATGATCACAATTTAGAGAAATGTATACAAACATAATTATTATAACAAATTATAACCTGTCAAAGTATTAAGCTACGTACACACTTGCGTTTTCAGTTATAAATTAAATGTACTTTTATGTAAAATTGCAAGCAGTTACTAATCAAAAATATTTGGTTCATGTGTACGCTGCTTATACCGCATTCACTAAATGTTGAATAATGCCCATTTAACTACAAAAACATTCGATTAAAAAGTTTTTTAAATGTGCGTTGGCATCGAACGGAGTAAATTTTGAACATTTCAAATTTAATTTGATAAATTTTGGCATCAAAACACATTGGCAATAAAGGGTGGTAAGGGGCAAGAAGCTGTCAAATATTATTTCCATTCATATTTTCCATAATTTTATTTTCGAATGTTTGGTATAATTTGGACATTAATAGAAAAAAAACTTCGCATTTTTGTAATCTTATAAAAAATGCTATGGTGCTATGTAATACAAAAGAACCAAACATAGTTTTAAATGGATAAAAACATTACCATTGATATTGTCAAAATGGTAAATATCACCTGTCACTTTTAAATTATTGACAAGACTAATGTAACACCACCCTTATTTGCCGTTTTGTAGACAATTTTTTGTCATTCATTCCGTTACGCACGAGCGAATCATTCAATTTGTTGACTATTTTAATCTATCTACACTATAAGCAAATCATAGTTATATTTAGTTCATTTTAACTTATATCGTATACTTATAGCATCTGATAGTGGCTTAAATAATATCTGATAAATAAAACAACGGAATTTTAACGTGTCACTAAGGGCCTGTCCCGCCAATGGCTGATAGAGGCTCAGATAGTTTAAAAGTGTCCCTGTCAGATAGAATACCAAAATCAGATATTTCAGGTTGTCATCAATTTCCAAGAATTGTAGGACAGGTCCTTAGTCAAATATTTTTTGAAATTGTGTCGAAACCAATTGACTGTCTAATTCTTTAGCGGTGTTATGTTAATTTAAATTTTTGTACTTATAACAGCATTTTAACAAAAATATATAGACAACTCACATCAATATTAGAAATGATTTAGTAAATAAAATAATACATAAATAAACTCATAAAAAATAATATTTAAAATACTTCGATAACTGTATTTAATATGCATGTCAGTAGATAAAAAACACGTGTAAAATTTACGAGTTCATGACAATAAAATAAAAAATTAACAAATGTAATTAGTGACGATAAAAATTACAACACACGATTTTGAAACATTTTTTTTTATTATAATTCACACGCAATTATTTTATTATTATGATTTTTTAAGCAAACGAAAATGCTTACGATTTTACGTTATATTGAAATAAATAAACGATTATTGCTAAAAAAAATCTAAAAAAATAATCTATGGTCTTTTTATGCACTTATACCAATTAAAGAATAAAAGATATAAGAAAATTAACCAATTAACGGTTTTTCTCGTATCACAATAAATAATTATGACTTATGGATATCGTTTTATTAAAAAAAAATTAGCAATTCCTCTACCAATTTGACAACCAGATGAAAAATATAATAACTATGATTCGCTCACAAATAACAACAATCGGACTTTCAACAATTTTTACAACAATATAGTAATAAATAAAAAAAAAAACATTGGCTATTACAAAAAAAAACACATTGGTAGTATTCAGATTGGCAACACTGATTAAAAACAAATATGACAATTCATATTTTTCTAAAAAAAAAATTATATACACGTCATATTATGCTTCCAGTAAATTGTTGCTAGATTCTTAAAATATCAAAAGTACCATTTAAAGTGGGTGTCCTTTATTCACTAATCATAAAAGTTGTTATGTACCTAAATGCATAATATAACGCTACTACACGTATGACATACAAGCTACGGTTATATTATACGATTTTATGTCAGCCTTTTATATTACGAATTACACGATATATGACAATATTCATTATAAATGGGCCAACTTAACCACTACATCGAAATCCAACCACGAAACTTTATGCTTCAAAGTATTACTTTTATTTTGTAGAAATCAAAACTGCACCTTTTTTCTAAAATCAATCAATATTATAAAGAGGAGAGATTTTTTGAATAGAGTATTTTTGTATGTATTGAAATAACTTAAAACTATTGGGCCGATTTTAAAAAAATTCTTTCATCGTTAGAAAGATAAGTTATCCGGGAATAACATAGGTTGTATTTTTTATTTCATGTAGGCGAAGTCGCGAACAACAGCGAGTTTCGTATATAATCATATGTCAATCGAACAAGGTGGGAATGTTGCGCCAGCGAACATTTTTTTAAACTGTAGGAATTAAAAAAAACGAAAAAACATTAATTTTTCAGAATCGATTCATTGGCTTAAATCGGTGTTTTTAAAAAACCTCAGTATGAAGGTAAAATTAATATCAAATGTGGTTTATTAAAATGGCCCAAGTACAAATGTTATTTTTTTTTTAAATTCGAGATTTTTTGCATAACATCGTGTTTATTCCAAGGCTGACATAATTATAAAATACAAACAACATTATGACTAAAGTGACAACTGTGACGATAAGTACACAGCGAGACAAAAGTAAGCTAATTATCTTTATATAAAAAATAAATCGTTGTTGTATATGCAAATATAGTTTTTTTGCTATTTCCAACAGAAATATTTGGTCTATGAAAAACTATTTGTAGGGGATTTTAAAACAAAAATCAAGCTCTATTCTTTATTAAAAAAAATATTTGCATATCAACAAAGATATCGCAGCATACGCTACCTTAATTAATACTTTTTTTATAGTATTATTTGTCATTTTTTAATTTTTTTTTGTAGTATGGCACCACAGCCATCATACCTAATGACAATCACACTCGTGAGTTATTGTGCAAAAATAAATAAATGTTACATGTAAGAAAAAATCGACATCAGAGACACGATGCAAAGCTACGACTTAAAAAAAATTAGCTTGCTTTTTACAATTACAAGATTTTTTTTAATTTATTGGTCTAGTAAGGGTTTTTAAATCGTTTTTTTTTTTCATTATACTTGTATTACGCTTTTCATATATTTGGTGGCCCAAAATCATCAGCTGGGAAAATCCCGCTACACCTAACATTGAAGTGTACAGGTTTTGTTAAATTCAATCCAATTAGTAGTTCTGGTTTTATTCATTTTATAGCCTGTCTCTATAGAAGTTTATACACCTTACATATAACTTTACAGCTTACTACCGAAACGAAATTTTATTATAATAATGAGAGCAAATCGATTGTTTACGTTACATCACAACCACCTCACGTCTGCCTACATTTTTAAGCTCATTTGTTATTGAAATTTAGACTTTAAATCATAAGAATTAGGGTCCGATTTCGAATATTAACATTGCCACTAAAACTACGCAAATTCTTAAAAAAAAATACACATGACTTTTAATATGGTTAACTTATTTCAACTGTGCACTACAGCATTATGTGTAATAAAATATTTAAAAAATTCATCTACTTAACAATCGCTTTCAAAAAAATCGTAAAAAATCGCGGAAAAACAACTGACAGTAACAATATTGCGTTTTTTCTACAGTTTTATGCTTCAATATAAAGACAAAAAGCCAGACAATTGCCCATAATAATGAAACATGAAATGTAAAAAAATACGATTTTTTTAACCAAAATAATAAAAGTTGGTAGAAAAATTAAACTAATATTTTTGGAATGAATATTACAAAAAAATAATGCTGACGATCCGCAGTGAATATTTGTGACAATTACCTATAATATATTACAATTGAAATTAAAATATAATTCGCATCACGTTAAAACAATCATAACCAACACAAGCAATCATTTTTTTTTTCAAGCATTCTGAAAGCATTTTTCATTCTATGTACCTTATTTTATCTACGTATTTTAAAAACGAATGCAGCTATAATAGGTATTCATAAAATAAATAAGTCGATTTTTTTCGAAACTTAAAGGTACAATACAATCGAGCTAGCTTTTCGATTTTATAAAAAAAACGTTGTAAAATCGAAGAGTATGAAAATCACAATATATTAAAAAATCAAGGACGTTCAAATAAATAATAACGTCACAAGTCTGGCAATTAAAGGCGCCATAGACAAATGATATGTAGAATGCCTTGAGAAATATTTAAGTAGAAATAGACAATTAAAAAATGATTAAAACTATTTTTTATTAATTTTATTGTTGCAAAATGTTACCAGTAAAGGTTAAACTAGATAAAAAGGGTAAATTGTAAAAGTTTTGTCTATGAAGTCTTTAACATAACAGAAAAAACTACACTTAAAATATAAAAAAAACATGAATGGCTTTATCGTGGTGCTATTCTAGATAAAAATATTTTTGCACATACATTAAATCACACAATGCTCTTTCTCGAAAATGATTTTAGAAAAAATACATCAATTTTTTGTTATCATTTTTTCTCACCAAAGTTCCAAAAATATTTACAGCACAGTCTATTTCTAGTTACCATGAATAATTTCATAAACCTTTTTTCTCATATTAAGAACACATTCGACTATTATTACTAAAAGATCATAACCACACGTCATGTAATTAAAAAAAATCAACTTAACATAGGATGTTTTTAAATTATTTTTTTTTACCATACATTGCTAAGTTAAATAAAAACTATTCAACACACCATCTTGAGATCTGTCATTCACTTATGTAAGATTTTTTTCAGAGTTTTCCACAGTTTTTATCACATTTTTTATTTAAATACTGCTTCCTCTTAGGTGCTTTGTAAGATATGTAAAAGTCATATTGCCAGAATTGAAAAATATTGTGTGACTACCGAACCGGTGTTGCCACTAGTGGAGGTTATTGTACTGACAACACAGCATTCAAGACGTGTACTTCCCTTTGCTTGGCGATACCTGCATTTAAAAAAAAATCTAAACATCTTACGGCTGAATAATAAAACGACATTTAAGTAACGTCTTAAATAGCAAAATTTTCGTTTAAACTACAAAATTCAATTACCATTTTGACGTCTGTCAGCAAAGTGTTTAAAATTCGTTTCAGTATCCTACCGTTACATTACTTCAACGGCTCAAATTTTAAAATGTGTGAATATTTAGGTTAACAATTTACAATATAATTTACATGCAGGAAAAAATATCCTAATAAAAGGCAATTTTTTAAGGTTTTTTTGTGTAAAAATGTTTAGTATACCTGGCTATGTCACGCGATCGAGTTGACAGCGTAGTGAGGCCGGGTGCCCTCCGGCTGGTATAGCGTGATCGACGCTATGTAGTTGTTCGACATCACCTACGATAAAGTTTTCTCTATTCTATTATATGGCGATTGAGAGATGCTCCATATTAATTATGATATCCTGGTACCCGTGAAAGTGAAGCCGAAGGAGGCCGTGGGACCAATCTTACTCATTCTATTAAGAAAGTTTAGATGGATGGATGTTTGTTACAGTTTGTAGCCTAAACTGCTGATCAGATCACGATTAAATTTGGCATAAATGTAGATGATATTCTGTAAGAGAACACACATTTTGTTTGCTTATAATACCATGCGGACGAAGTTTCGGGTGAAACCTAGTGTTATCTATTTTAGAACTACATCACCTCGAATATGATATCCTGGTACATAAGAAGTAGGGCATTGCAAAAAAATCTTCTTTAGACATTTTAGAAAAATTCACAATAACTTCTATTATATCACGTCCTTATTACGTATTTACTATGTTTTTAACACAGTTTATTGATTCTACTAGCAATATCGAGTTAAGTCATTTTGTCTAGGGGTAGGTCCAATATAAACTTTCGGTAGTCAGTTATTATCTCGAGGCGTATCTTACCTGGAATTATGTCTTGTAGTCGAATCAGAAAGCAATAGATCTTAATTTTATTTAGTTACTAACTATATCATATTAAATATGATATCCTGGTACCCTAGCGTCAAGTAGTTATAATAGCGATGTATAAAATTTGTGACGAGTATTCAGTGCAACCTTACCTCAAATATGATATCCTGGTACCCATAACAGAAGGTGGATCCGAATGGGTTGGTAGTGTTAGTGGAGGAGGCGCGGTTGAGCACCACAGGCCGCTCGCAGACGCGCAACGCACGCGACACCGTCTCCCACTTGCTGTATGCGGTAATGGTGACCGCGCCGCGGCTCTCCACTAGTGTATTCGACTCGCATCTATAAAAACAACATATAGAGTAAGTATAGTTGACACTTCACTTAATACATTTTTCACATAATCTCACTACTTATTCATAGATCC
>NW_013525336.1:1874625-1877106 GCF_000836215.1 Papilio polytes | reverse complement strand
TATAAAATTTGTGACGAGTATTCAGTGCAACCTTACCTCAAATATGATATCCTGGTACCCATAACAGAAGGTGGATCCGAATGGGTTGGTAGTGTTAGTGGAGGAGGCGCGGTTGAGCACCACAGGCCGCTCGCAGACGCGCAACGCACGCGACACCGTCTCCCACTTGCTGTATGCGGTAATGGTGACCGCGCCGCGGCTCTCCACTAGTGTATTCGACTCGCATCTATAAAAACAACATATAGAGTAAGTATAGTTGACACTTCACTTGATACATTTTTCACATAATCTCACTATTTATTCATAGATCCTCAAAACCACATGTTAATATAATTAATTGTACTTAAATTACCGATTGTTGTCATTAAATTATATTTAAACGAGCTGTGGCCCGCGACTCCGTCCGCGTGGCATTGAAAAAAGCAAAAGTGAATAGCCTATGTGTTCTTCCAGACTATCCTCCACATTTATGCCAAATTTGATCGAAATCCGTTCAGCCGTTTAGGCTACAAACTCTAACAAAGATCCATCCATCCATCCATCCATCCATCTAAACTTTCGCATTTATAATATTAGCATGATGTATACATTGTGTTTTGTAACACTGTTTAGTTTTTTTTATAACAAAAGATGGAGCTTATTATAATTGTTTAAATATACTTTATTATATGTCAATAAAAGGTCACGGGGTGGCACAAACCTTGAAAAGTGACATAGTTAGTTAATATAATTAACCTTTCATAGGAAGTACCGGTGAAAAATATTTGCTCACTACTTAACAATATATTTCTTAAATATCTAAGGTAAATTGGACAAAATTGCTCTGAGAGAAAGGGACAAAAACTATAAATCAACCAGTAAAAAGTCTAATTTGCCGTGGTTACTTAAATTCTCAGACAGTAACACCTTTATTGTCATTTAAGCATTTGTATTTTGACATGTGCAATATAAAGTTTTTAAAGGTATGTGACATCATCATCAACTTGCCCTCATCCCTTATGGAGGGTCGGCACAGTATGTGCTCTTCCATACATCTCTATCAGCCGTCATATCTGAATCCACTCCTTTCTTAAGCATATCTTCTTTCACACAATCCATCCATACTTTCTTCGGTCTTCCTCTTCCTTTGTAGACATCCACATTCAATCTTAACACTTTCTGCTTTATGTCCCCATCGTTTCGTCGCATAACATGTCCATACCACGCTAACCTTTTACTAGTCAATTTCTCCACCACTGGCGTTACTTTCAAACTGCCTTTAATATACAGGAATTATCTATATTTCTTTTTAAAGCTATGTGTATGATAACAGTTAGTTGATGTGATGAACACTGACTTGTCCGGTTGCACGGTGAGCTCGAACTCGCAGCGGTGGTACATGTTGAAGTTGTAATGTCCCGGGTAGTTGGTGTGCAGCACGAACTTCTTCACGCGGTGTGTGCGCGCGTCGAACAACACGTCCTACAACATTCATATTAACAAACATAAATTAACCTAGAAAGAGATGGATTGCGTGAAAGGTGACATGATTAAAGGAATGATGACTGAGATGACGTATGATAGAGTGCTTCGGAGGATGAAAACCCGGTGCGCCGACCCTACGGGAGTAGGATAAAGCAGGGATGATGATGAAATTAACCTGTTACAATAAACATACAACTTAATTAAATTGATTAAAAAAACTTTAGCTACTATTATAATATATTCCAATCTCAAAAAAAAAAAATTTTTTTGTACACCCCTGTCATTTTAGTCGTCAGAGACTTTGTCGTTCCGTTTATTCTTAAATTATTTACAATACTATTTAATATTACAATTTATATTTAGTTTTTCTTTTAATTGGTGCTATCGATTTTAGTTGCTGTGTATCTCAAAAATATTACCACTAGAAATTTAAGAACGATTTAGATTTCTAGAATAATTCATAATCTACACTAAGTTTTTTTAAAATCCTTCATGGGCAAGATCACTGCAGTGATTTCCCGTATGGTTGATCGGCCCATCGATAGGTCCAACAGAAAACACCCGGCTAGAGGATAGCTTTTAGTTAATTAAATATATAACTAGCTTTCGCCCGCTATCCCGTCCGCGTGGTATTAAAAAAACCAAAGGTTTTTTTTCAGATTATCCTCTACATCTATGACAAATTTCATTGAGATTCGTTCAGCAGTTTAGGCGTCAAACTCTAATAAAGACCCATTTAAACTTTCGCATTTATTACATTTGAGTGTTATTAATTTTAAGTGTTAAGAAGAAAATCAGTACTGCGCTGGAGGATTAACTCAACACTAGATAAAAGCATATGTCATCGGGACGTATTCCCGTCACTATTTGACATCTGTCAATGTCAATCAGACGTATCATATACCATTCTGGCGGGAGTCAGTACTCTTACTGTTTAAGTTAATTACACTAGTTACAATTAAATCATTTACGTAAAAGATTCAACTCACCAATCCTAAGGTGAAATAGTTAAAGAAG
>NW_013525336.1:1818370-1874569 GCF_000836215.1 Papilio polytes | reverse complement strand
CAAGTTTTAATGTGAAAGTACCAGGCGGTCATAAACACTACAGCTGTGTTTCAGTGCAGTAGCGCAAACGTAAGGCTAGTAAGTAGCTATAGTTTGTCTAAATAAGATAGATTAGTTTGATAAATAACGTATATGACGTATCGAATTAACTTTGTTTGAAGGTAAATGCCGTACTTAATTGACAGCTATTGTAGTGACGAAACAAACACGCATAGCGAACAATTATGAACTATCGATATTTGGTTTAAATAAAATTTATCTAACTTAACTAAATTATTATTTTCTTGTTACTACTACTACTAATTTATTAATGACAATTTAGTAATGACAGAAATAATAGCGAAATCCAAATCGATTACATACAGCTGTAGTAGTAATAAATATATATTTACTCTCATTTTTTGTACTGGTTCTGCAGGTCATTATTAATTTGAGAAAACATTGTTTTATTTTTAATTCATAAGTTACAACTACGAACCTATCGATTCCTACTTCCATAAAAATAAAAATCGAAAATCGATAAGATTCATGACTAATTTTACACATGGGTTGTGTAAAATCAGTCATAGCCCTACTAAATTTGAAATAAATTGTCAAACTAATCTATCTCATTTAGACAAACTATAGTAAGTACGTAGTAAGTAGTAAGCACGATATTTTAATTTGTGATAGCTACGAGCATTTCTATTGAGGTGGTACAAAGTTTGACATCGAAACATCTTGTTCTCATTCTACTGTCATATGTATACGCCAGTACCTGTAACATGTCAGTTACTGGTATGCCATTATCAGCACAGGTTGAATCCAGCGGAATACAAAAGTACCAGGCGAGCATAACCTCGCAGTAGTGATGTTTACCTTCAGTGTACATGTGCAGGCGCAGTGCGAGCGTGGCTGCGGGCGAGCGCAGCACGTCGCAGCGGCGCAGGTGCAGCTGCTGCCGGTAGCAGGACAGCGGCAGCTCGGGTAGTGGCGCTGCGCACCGCCCACTACTACTGCTGCTTAACTAAAATAAATTAATTTTATTAATTTCCTCTATAGGTAGGGGATTTGTCAAAACTAGTACCAGGCCCCCAGACCTTGCTATCGAACAAGAACAAACCATAAAAGTTAATTAAAAAATATTGGTAAAAATCTAAGTTAGGATCGACCTGACCTCGTCATTTGTACATCTTACTAATGTTATAAATGCGTATTTTGATGGATTTTTGTTAGAGTTTGTTGCCTAAATCTCGATGAAATTTAGCAAAGACGTAGAGCATGTAAGAATATGTAGGCTACCTGCACTTTTGTTTCCTAATTCCACGCGACAAAAGTCGGAGACGAAAGCTAGTAAAGTATATATTATACTAATATTATAAATGCGAAAGTTTAGCTCGATGGATGGATGTTAGAGTTTGTTGCCTAAACGGCTGAACTAATTTCGATTAAATTTAAATAGTTTGGAATAACATAGGCTACTCACTTTTGATTTATTTTTTATCCACGCGGACTAAGTTGCGGACGAAAACTAGTGAAAAAATAGTGAATTCTAGTCTTACTTGATGTTGTGATCCATAGTAAATGGTGGTCCGGGAGACGACAGGAGAACCGCCGTTGGGGAACTGCAGCGAGCCCAGGCCGTGCGCGTACCCAGGCTGAAATTATAAACAACAGATTTAAAGAAACATAATTTTTTTACATAGATATACTGATATAAACAGTATAAAAAAACCTTACGCGTTAATAAAGAGCTTTTAAAAATTACAGTAAAGCCCGCTAGACACGTCCTGCTTTATCTGAATAGTCGAATGTTCAGAAAAAACTGAGCGTGTTTAACGGGCTTAAGCTTTAAAAATGAAAACACTTGTATTAATATTTTAAGAAAAGCTATCAAACTATACTGTCACTTATGAGATCCTGGTATCTCGATCAGATATTAAACAAATAATATTGTCTCTGGTTTGTTAAAGATAGTGAAAGAGATGTCAATAAATGTCATGACAGTGGTATTATAAGTTTAAATCCGCTGTACATAAGGGTCTAATTACCTCAAATTTACTATCAACAGGAAAATAGAATGAAAGTCCTCTAAAATTGAGTGCGAAGAGATGCCGTTGCGAGTCGTAAAGGCCGGGGTGAGTCGCGCCAAAGCAGTGCTCCACTTGCTCTATAGACGGCGTGATCTCCGGAGAATTGAAGCACATGCCACTGGAAATACGATTTTATACTATCAGAAATAAGACTCAATTTCATATCCAAGTGATTCATAACCAAATAAGTTCAGAAATTTAAAAACTTCTCAGTTCTTATTTACTCATGACATAAAAACCTGTAATTTTTTTAAAGTCCACGAGTAAAGTTTGGGAATCTCAGAATTAGACAATAATGGAGTGAATTTAAAAAGTTTTTCTCTTAATATGTATTTCTCAACAAAGCATCTAATAATAATTAATCTGTTCCTAACAACAGTTAATGTGACAAATAAACGCTATTATTACCTTGTCCCTGAGAGATTGGCGCGCGCGGGAAGTAAACGCGCGAACATTAAAATGTCATTAGGTCACAGATACGCAAAGAGTAAATACCTTGCACCGCATATTGTTGCCACAACTATCGCTTATTTTTTTTAATATATACATATAATAAAATTGGAGAGTCTGTTTGTTGTTATTATAATATCAAAAGAAAAAATCAAGATTTCGGGAAGATTATGTATTAGTGTTGCTGATAACGAAACTCGAATATAAAAAAAAATTGTCTGTCTGCCTGTCCGCAAGCAGGGTTCCGGGTAATCTCCGAAACGGCTGGACCGATTTCGACCGGACTGTCACTAAAGGGTAGCTGGCATAGACGGGCATATTGTAGGCGACTTTTTATCGTAATATTGCGTGAACAAAGTCGCGGACAACAGCTTGTTTATTAGTAAAAACATGTCAGTAACAGCGTATCAAACCACTTCATTTTATTGTTTACAATTGTCAAATTCACAATTGCAGATGTCAAAATTACCGTTACCATTACAACTTTGCTTCCTTAGTGTTGGCAGCTTGTAGTTTATGATCCCTTTCCCTTATAAGGTTTTTTTTTCGAATTTATCTACCCCCTAAGTTTAATAGCGTTAAAATATACAGCCTGAAGCGTTTCGTTGTCTTTTTATTGAAGATAGAATAATTTAAAAACATGCTATGATTGCTGACATCCTACGCCACGAATTAGTGTGTGTTTACGCTTTATTATATTAGTATAGATATACTCGTAGATATAGATTGTTGTGTACTCACCTATACCTAAGCTTAACTAATTTCATATTGTATATTTCTATAATTTTGAGGCGCTGTGCGACCGGGTCGAATATTAACCGGATGCCGTCCTGCGGCATATTTATTACTAGGTCTACCGATAATGGATTCTGAAACAAAAAAACAATAATTAAAATACAATTTTAATAATTAACCAATGTTATAAGACCCTATGTTTGAAACTGTAGATTTTAAACTGAATAAGGTATTTTGTACTAAAATCAAAAATAAAGATCTCTGTATAGAAAAATGTAAATAATGTGGTAGAATGAAGACTGGAAAAATGTATATCGAAAACCATTACCGGAAGGTATTCCCGCGTGAAGGCGTTCCTACATTAAATGACATTCTGTTCTGAATACTTCAAGTTTTTTGGCATATGTAGACTCCCTAAACATACAAAAAATATAAAATAATCATAACTTATTTACAATTATCCTCAACAGAGCGTTAGAATCAGGGTTGCGGCTGCTCATACAACCCTGTTCCCCCCAAGTGATAAAAAGGGGGCGCCTATGGAATCTCGATCAAGGAGATAGAAGCACTAAAATTAATACTGGTCCTCAATCCTAATGTTTTTTATGTTTTCTGTTATTGCTGTGAGAGATGGCAGTAAAATTGTTATAGTATTAGACATACTAGCTAACGCCCGCGACACCGTCCGAGTGGAATTAAAAAAATGAAAGTAGCCTATGTGTTCTTTCAAATTATCTTACACATCTAGGCCAAATTTTATGGAGATCTATTCACCCGTCTAGGTTACAAACAAACATCCATCCATCTAAACTTTCGCTTTTATAATATTGGTATGAAGTATTATTCCAAATACATCTACGTTATTGACAAACATTTCCCGCGAAGTTTATTGTAAATTGTTAAGGTCATTTCTACTGCCTACACACATTGTCATTTGTTATCCCACTCTTTTTCTTAGATAAGACAGAGATGGCAATATGTACACGCTCTCTCACAGCTTTTGTTTTATTCCCACTTAAACATTCCTATTAATAATCCTGATTAATTCTATCTGTATTATTAACCTTACCACACCTAGGGATTGCTACCATCAGTGCCATAATGTCGAAAATCAAGGCACAAAATACGGCGTATAGTCTATGTACAGAAGTCAGTGGCAAGTTTCCGTGGAAACGTACCGTTTAAAAACACCTGTCAAATGGAATGCACCAAAACAAAAGCGCGCCATCATGTGAATGCGTGATTATTTATACACGTGTAGAATTTTACTACGCGACAAATATCGCGGTGAAATAATCTTCACACAAGACATGAATCGACTAGCGACCGCGAGTTCGTTTTCTCTAAACCTGGTTTCAATTTAATCTAGATTCAGTTGTTTAAGATTTACATAGTAACAAACATCCATACATTTGTACTTTATAAAACTCATCAACTTGCTCTTGTCTCTACGGAGGGTCGGCACAATATGGACATATGTATACATTTCTATCTGTATACATGTCCTCTTTCAAACAACCTATCCATACTTTCGGTCTTCCTCTACCTTTCCCCTATATAATACTAGCTTTCGCCCGCGACTCTGTCCGCTTGGAATTTAAAAAAAAACGAAAGTAAGGAGCCTATGTGTTCTTCTAGACTATCGTCTACATCTATACCAAATTTCATCGAAATCCGTTCACCTGTTTAGGCTACAAACTCTAACAAACATCCATCCATCCATATAATATTAGTTTAGATAGTATATATTTACCTGATCACTATATAAGACTTGCACACCTCGTATTGTACCCACTTGGCTTTGTATGATGGCAACTGACTGAGAGAAATGCATCCCTGTAACAGAAAGTACATGTTAATAAATAAACATACAAAAAAGCATTTTTTTTTATATAACATAAGGTGGCAAACGAGCAAGTGGCCACCTAAATCCACCATAATGGCGAAGCGACCTCTGCCCATAGACATTCGCAATTGCAGATGCGTTGCCTACCCTTATACGACGGCGGAGGACAAGCACATTAAGAGGACATTTCCCCTTCCTATGCATCTCCTCCACCGTCAAATCCACTTCCCTTTCGCATCCTCTCCTTATAAGAAAAGGGTGGTAATTACACCGGGCATTCCGGCCCCTTCGTGCTAAGATGTTAAAGCGGGCACTACCACTGTCAAATTTTAATAGTACTTCAATTTTTAGACATATGTTTTACTAGTATAAACGCTCAAGACGCAGCAAAATTAAGAAAACATGATAAAACCATCTTAAGGCTAGCTTTTGCCTGCGACTTCGTCCGAACGGATTAAAAAATATTAATATATCTTATGTTATTTAGTATTAATATAGCTTAATAATGGTAAAAGAATTTTTGAAGTCCGGTAGTTTTTGAGTTTATTCGATACATACAAAAATACAATCTTATCTTCATAAGTATAGCGTAGACTATAGTTTCATAGTAACAAAGACACACATTATTGTGACCTCCATACAAAATTGTATTGTATAACATAGAGCTGCAAAAAAAGGTTACGCTCGCTTACGGAATATTAACAACTCTGTTCATACAATCCATCAATATTTATTAAAAACATCGTCTGGCGCCGTTACTTTGACATGTCAATTTTAATATTTACTACTTTGATAGTCGTTGGAAATGACCCTGTTGAGATTTTTCATATCATAAACGAAGCCATATTTTAAACTACCATAAAATTGTAAACTAAACGAATCACACAAACGAACATAACAAACTATTAAAACCACCAGTACAATAATACTATCGTCTCACTCATTTTCTTTGAAAAAACTGTGACAAAAACAGATGTTTCGACAGCAGGACCCACGTATAGTCGCAGAAATCCGTGGTATACCACTTCAGAAAAAAAATCCCTTGTTCATTCCAACGAAACAAACTCCGCCTCTTCCTACAAATAACTATTTAGATAGCAGTAAATGCAAACGAAGGTATAATAGAAACCAACTAGTTGTGTATCAAACAGACTTTTTTTCGTATATACATTTATAAGGCGTTGTATTGGTTTTTGTTCCATGTCTTGTTTCAAAATGTTCAAACGAATGTAGCTTTTAACGGAACGCCCAGATTCCACGGCTGTACATGCCTTAACAATTATCTAGGCTAGTTTAAAAAATATATGTCAGCGCATTATTTAGCCCATTAGCATGAGTAGGGCGTGACTATAACCCTCAGAGGGACAATTACCTCGCTTGGTTACACGAAAAAGACCATTTCTATTATTTGTTACAGAAATGACCTATTTACGGTATTCAAGTGTGTAATTTTACCTTTGGTTTTTACGTATTCAAATCTTACTAATATTATAAATGCGAAACTTTACATGGATGTTTGTTAGAGTTTACAGCGTAAACAGCTTAACGGATCTCAATGAAATTTGGCATAGACGTAGAGGATGGTCTTGAAGAACACATAGGCTACTCACTTTTAGTTTTTTTTAATTCCACGCGGACAGAATCGCGGGTGAAAGCTAGTTATCGATAAATAAACGTCCTTTTTACGTAACGTTTTGGTGTATTGTTTTTCCGTTGCAGTAATAGTTCCACTATCATTCAAATCAGTAATATTTTTAATTGGCTTTTAGGTTGTTTTCGACATCGAAACGATGGCGTCGAGCCAAGACCCTTCACGATGGAATATAGTGAAATACGAAAATAAATCTGTGATAATGCTGTAACACACGCTATGATTAGTTCATTACGATCTTATTATAGTAAATTATTTTTAGAAGACATATATTTATGTGTATTTTAAATTTTTTGACTCTTAGCCTCCCGCCACGCCTATGACGTGAAATTTCATGTTGTTGTTGTTGTTGATAATCCGCAGTGGGCCAGAGCGTGCGCACACTTAAACCTAAACCATCGCAGAACTGTTTAGTCTCACTTAGATTTCTATGACCTTATATGGAGGTGCGCACACTACTCGATTTTTAGTTGTGCAACAAAATAGTTGAATTGGTTGCGAAACAATCGACAATCGCACAACAGTAGTGCGATAGTTTAGTCAAAGGCGTGCGCCCTTTTTATCGTTTAGCCACATTCCATAACATTATTCGTTTTGCATTGGCTTTTTTTTATACCAGTTCTAAAACAAAGGCCTCGTGCAGTCATCTTTTTGCGGTGAGTTTATTAAAGTTCAACATCAGAAATAGCTGGAGTTATTTCTGATTCTGGTTTATAGACGAAAGGTGAGTATGACAATAAAGGTGATTCTACACTGGAGTGCTAACAATGTTTTTATATTAAATTAGTAATCTATCTACATATAATAAAATTGGCGTGTCTGTAATATCCAAAGAAAAATTTCAGATTTCGGGAAGATGATGTATCTTTTTTTTTTGGTTTCGGGGGAAATCTTCAAAGGATACCTTTCCTTCTGGGGGGAAGGCAGGGTTATGTAGGATTTGACCTACTAAAACCCCCTCGGTGGCCATCCTCTAGTGACATTGACGAAGGTTCCGGGATCTCCAAGGAACACACCGGAACCTTCGGCACTTTTGTCTGTCTGTCAAACTTATACGAAAAGGAGCCCCTATATGTCTTGCGCCCTGGGCGATCACCCCACCACGCCCTGAAGTAAATAAAATCTATACAGTGTTAATGTGCGTAAAACAGAAAATTAATAATTATAGTAAACAAGCTCCGAAAATGACGCAAAACCGTGTAGTGATATCCAGTTGTACGGTTTGCAAAAACACTTCAATGCCACGCTACTCACGTAAACGATATCATTGTAAACAATATTTTTATTCTATCGCTTGTTTTGAACTGATAAAGTTTAGACGATACGCTATTTACGATATTATAACGCGTATTATAGCATCGTTGTAAACAAGCTACGTTTTTAAATTATTATTTTTTTCGTCGTGTTAACATAGGAAAAAATACGCAAAAATTTTACCTATTGTATTAAAAAATCTGTACATTGCATCAGCTTATATCAAACTGTTGCATTGAAGAAATATATTTAACCAAATAAAACATCAAAGAACATAGTCTGGCAGAAAACAAAACAAACTTTTTTTTACAGACGGACTCGAGGACTAAAGCTAGTTTTATTAATAGGCTATAATAGTAGATTGCATTGCATTACTTTTTATCGAGATATTGTAGTTAGAAATCTATACTAATATTATAAAGAGGAAAGATTTGTATTTTTGTATAATTGAAATAACTCACAAACTACTGAACCGATTTTAAAAATTCCTTTACTATTAGAAAGGTAATTTATAGGTGAGCAACATAGGCTATATTTTTAAATTTCATATAGACGAAGTCGCGAGCAACAGCTACACTTATAAAAAGAAAAGAACGATTGTCCGTTTCCTAAGCATTTTGGTCATTTGGCTCCAACAAAAATCTAAAATTTTACATTACAATATCTGCTAATTTATAAGTAATATATTGAGTTTTCTATAAAATTTTCTAACATAAGGTGAAGCAAATGTAATTTCTTAAT
Source organism: Papilio polytes (assembly GCF_000836215.1). Taxonomy (NCBI): domain Eukaryota; kingdom Metazoa; phylum Arthropoda; class Insecta; order Lepidoptera; family Papilionidae; genus Papilio; species Papilio polytes. The sequence goes on along the minus strand of NW_013525336.1, from coordinate 1,865,820 downwards.
ATTAATTCAAGTTTCAGTGTTCAAACAGCCGCCTTAATCTGTACACTGTATTTGTACTAAATTTAAACAATACACCAGTTTATGGCCACATTGTTTTTGTTTTATTAAAAAAACTACATAATAACAAAACAATGCAATGTTAAAAATAAAACATTAATTGTTTTATCATCACTGTGATCCGTGAAATTAAAATAAAAACTTTATTAAATTTTTATTTTAAAACATATACAATGAAAAATGTTATATCTAGATCGTGTATATATGCTTAATATTTTCCTATGTAATTGTGTGATTAAATTAGCTGTTGTGTATGTTATACACACTAGCTTTTGGCCCTTTATTATCCATGTAATTAAAACTAAAGAGAGACAATGTGTTCTTGAATATCCTCTACATCTATACCAAATTTAAATCAAGTCAGTTTATGCCAGTGATTCTCAACCTTTTTTTGTTGCACACAAAAAGATTAAAATTATTTACTTACTAACACACTGCATAAATAGTTTATGAAAAAATGTAATATATAGGAAATAAACTAATATATACGGTGAAGGAAAACATCGTGATGCAACCTGCACATATCGGCGAAGGAATTCAAAGATATGTGTGAAGTCAACCAACCCGCACTTGGCCAGCATGGTTGACTATGGCCTAGTCACCCCTTATTAGGGTAGGCTCCGAGCCCCTCGGTGGGGACATATAGTGAGCTGGTGATGATGATGATAATGATACTACAATAATAACTAAATGTTTTTTAAGGGATTAATAACAAGCTCCAACAGTGGTAGAGCCCGCTTTAACATCTTCGCATGAATGGGCCAGCTCGCCCGGTGTAATACCACGACCACACAGAAGACAGGCGTGAAGTGGAAGCAATTCCGCGTTTCGTCTGATGAGTGTGGTGCCAGAGGCCTAATTTTAGTCCCTTTCCCTTTCCACCCTTTCCTTAAGAGGAAAGGATGGGAAGGAATAGTGGATTTGACGGTGAAGACGCATAGTAAGGGGAAATATCCTCTTTATGTGCGTCTCCTCCGTCAATTAAGGGTAGGCAATGCATCTACAATTGCAGATGTCTATGAATATTATAAATCCTGTTTGATTTATGACTGATAATAATTGATAAAAATGTGATCAGACGGTTATGTAAATAAAAAGATACCACCTCATATCTCGAATGATGCAATAAGTATTTTTTACTATTTTACATAATAGAACTTGCACTAAAAATACATCTAGAATCTTCTTACTGCTATAATTGTTGAAGTTAAATGGTTTGTAGCCTAAAAGGCTGTTTGAATCTCTGTGATATTTGGCATAGATACCATACTCTGTAAGAAAATGTCTACTTTCTTTTGTTTTTTAATTCCATGCAGAGTTGTTGGACAATGCTAGTCTAGAAATAATCATAACTATAACAAAGCCAAAATCTAAAAGAGTAAAAATATCTTAGTGTGTTAGTAAACTTTACTGGATAGTGTCTTTACTCTTGTCCTAACAAATGGTTATTAAAAAAACCTAAGCCAACTTTTTATGTATTAATTAATCATATAGTACTGTCAAAAACCATACAAAAACACTGTTATCTCTATATAAGGTGTGGAAACTTAACATTTTTTGTAATATTTTACAATTTTAAAATATATCAATGTTAATTTTACTTCTACATAGCATATTGGATTTTTAATAAAACATATTTCTTAAGATCATAACATTATAGTGCAATAGTTTAAAATAAAAATTTGTTCTCTAAATGACCTCAATATGTGATAACAGAGCAATGACCTGAGCTTTAAAATTCATGAGACAGAAAAACAACTTTAAAACCTGATATTTACTAATCATAATAATTTGTTTATAACCTATTTAATTTATACTTAATTTATTAAACAAAAATCACAATTTGACTAGTATAATACATTAAAATAAGCAATAAATTTGCAAGGAAAAAATTTGAAATCGTATTATTTAATTAATAAAATGTGAAATAGAGACAGGAAAGAGTTCAGAACAGGTTAAACTACAAAATGTCGTGAAAAACATAAAAACAAGGCAACCTTAGCGATTTCACGGTCAAGTGTAGCAATAAAAAAAATAAACATTCAAGGCAGAGACGAAACAAAGACTTGACACTTCGCGAATAAAAAATCAATGTTCCAAATACATTGTTTAAGATATTTGATGATATAAATACTACGACAATTTAGTTCGATATACAATCATTGCGTAAGCTTCCCTTTGAAAATACAACGCAAATAATTGACGTGAGGTAATAAACATAAGAAAAACTCACCAAGTACGAATTCCCAGGTATCACAACCCAGGGATCGCTCCGGGACGATTTCTAAATCCAACATCGTACACAAAACACTTAATAGACACTAAACTAACTAACTTTCACTTCAGAAAACACAATTTTAACGTTCATATGCGTTATTACGCTGCCTTTCTTTGTTTGCCAACTTTAGTTTTCAACCATTTTGTATTTGTCAGAGGAACTGTCATTACAAACAGCTGATTGTATTTTGTCAGGGAAGTATTCAAGGTTGAATTTTAACGATCATTTGTAGAATTAATTTTTCTCGGCCTATTCTTAGTTGCAACTAAGGATAGTTATCTTGTCTCGTAAGGGTATTGTTTGCTCTCGATGTTTTCTTTTATCAGTATAATAATAAAAGCCTGTCAAACCTTCACAATTGATTCAATTATGTAATATAAAAATTAGCAATTCGTAAGTTTTGACTATTAGTCAGATTCGATAATGTGTTAATTTAAATTTCTATAATCAAACGAGTCTTTTAATTCATTTAAGTTTCTTACACAATTCATTAATTAGATCAAACAAAATGTTATTACAATGTGCAAGTTTTATATTTTATATTTGAAAACACACTTGGTAATTAAAGATTAAAAGGTATAAAACAATTTTGCTATAGCAGTACATATTAAGTTTGTTATTTAATGCAGTAATATTTACACTTGTGTTTATTAACACTTGAATACAGCCCTGCAATGGCATAGTGACGCATGCGTACCAAAATGAAGATAAATTTCAATGTTGTGGAACTGTTTTATACATATCTCTTTCACACACGTTACTTTTCAAATCTGCTGTCTCTTTCGTTAAAGTTTTGACATCTTTCTTTCTCTCATTCTAAATGTATATATGTGTCCTTATCTAATAGAATAGTTTAGACAACTTTAAGATATTTCCATTGCTGTTCGTATTAATTTTTTATAGATTCATTGCTGGTATTGAACAGATATTAATGTAACAAGGTTAGCAAAAAAAGCAATGTATAACGAAAAATATCTATAAACACAATATGTGATTGTGTTTTTGTTTTGTTATATCTGAATCATGAATTTCTGTCAGACTGCTGGTCTACTTTATAAAACAAAGGATTATTATATTACAGTAAAATAACAATAGTTTCTGATGTAGTTTAAATTAAAAAGTGCTGATAGATTAACTTTTATTGTATGTTTACAAGTTTTGAATGATTCTGATGCTGATATATTGGTTCATTTCCCGCCATTAATTTTAACCTTCGTACGATCTCAACGCCCACACTTTCGACATCTAACGTAACTATTGTGTAAGAGTTGTTTATGCGGTCATATTTAAAATGCGTAGAGTTTCGCGCAAAATCATAATAAGCACGTTATAAAACGTATTGTTTTGTACGCTGGATGACCCACTTAATATTGTTTTAATTTATTTTTCATCTGACTTTACCGTTGTGTTATTTTTTATAAATCGTATGATTATCGAAATAAAACATTTTTGGCAGTACAAAAATCTTTTTTATTTGATATTTTAATGGAATTAAGTACATTCTAGTACTCTGCCTAATACTTAATCATTATCCGGTAAACAACCGCAAATATTTTAGGATAATCTGTCGAATTATGTTACTCTTTCTAAGGTGCTTTTTTTTCTTATTTATATGGCAGCATTTACTTTAAGGGTTCCTAAGTCCCATTAGTTCATAAAAAAACATTATTTTGACAATTTTCATCGGTTTAAAAATATCTACCTATCCTTTTTCTTGTGTTTAGACTTTTTATGTTTCGATTTGTGTTTTTTGCTTTTCTTTTTCTTATCCTTTTTTGATTTCAATTCTTTCGCTTCGACCCAAGAGTCCGAATCGGACGATGATTCATCTCTCTTTTCTTTATTTCTATATACAGGTTTAAAATCATTTACAATTATAACACTATCTTCAATATGTTTTTTCAAATTATCTGGTATTTTCGGACCATAAACGTTTGCATCTTCATTTGTTTCTGGAATGTTTTTAATTTCTTCATTGTCTGTGGTTTTATCTTTAGATTTCGTTTCGTTGTTTATTTTTGTCTCGTTTGTTTTATCTGTATTCCTTTTCCATGAATTAAGTTCATCGAAATCAATATTAGCGAAAATACCACGAGGCGGTGATGTATTTCTTTCGACGTTTTTAGGTTTGTCTATAAAATCATTTACGTCTGTTGTATTCGATTCATTTACTTCCTCATTCTCACTGTCGCTTAAAAATATCGATTTGTATAGATCCATTTTATCGAATTTATTTATAGTTTCTGTGACGACACTTTTTTCGTTGTTTTTCAAATCTATTTCCGATTCTTTTAAGAATAATTCTGCGACTGTCATTCTTTTAGTAAAACCAGTATTAATAGATGTTTGCGGTTCTATATATATCTTTTTCGCTGTTATTTCTTTTGGTTTTATCACAGTGTCGATACTAAGTGATTTTGAGCCGCTGAATTTTGTTTGCTCTTTTGTGAAGCTTTCCTTATCGTGTACGGAGGATTCTAAATAAGAGAATATTGAATACGAAACTTTGGGTTTATCATCTTTCTTGGGCTCGTCTCTGTAACAATACATAAAAATAAGTTATCTGTACTAATATAATAAAGCGTAAATACACTACTTAGTTATGTAGTTTGTCAACAATCATAGTATATTTTTAAATAATTCTTTTCAATAAAAAGCTACATTTATTACGCGTTTTATTCTATATATTTTCATGCTATTAAACTTAGGGAGTAAACAATTTGGAAAAACCTTAATGCGATAAAGTGATAAAAATTACGAGCTGACGACATCAAGGAAACAAGGTTACCATGGTAACGGTATTATCCAATATCAAATGCCTTCGTATTGTGCATTTGACATTTAAAATTTCACAAATATAAATAAAACAAAGTTTTTTTTAATTCTTACCTTGTTGTACCAGGTTCTGGTATATTAAACCTTTTGCATACCAAAGATTCCGGTCTCCAAGGGGTTTCTTTCCTGGTCATAGTACCGAAAGCACCGATCCTCGCCGCTTCTATTTGCTCGGGTGTTGCCAGACCGTAGCTATTTGTACTCTTAGCGACAGCGCAAAGAGGATTTATTCCGTCATCTGGCTCAGATGCGTGTGTAAATCTAAAACAATATAAACATTATTATTATAAATTATTTGTTCGCTGTTGCTTACGACTTCATCTGCTTGGAATTTAAAAAATACAGTAGAACCTCGATTAGTTAAAGTCCAAGGAAACACAAAATATTTTAAGTTACAGAGGTTTTGGGCTATGATGGAAGGGAACATATTATTTTTTGAAGTTATAGAGGTTTTTAATTTACCGAGGTTTGAGTTATCGAGGTTCTACTGTAGTATAAAATATAGTCTATGTTACTCATAACGTAGCTTTTTAATGGTGAAATTTTTGAAATCTGTCCAGTAGTTTTTGTTTTTGAGTTAATTCAATACATACAAAAATACAAAATTTCCTTTTTTAATACTATTATAGATTACATTAATAATATGTAAATTAGACTAGAACTGGTTTAAAATGTAATAAAACAGCAACACATCTGTGAATACGATTGTCTATGGATAGTCGTCGTTTTTAAACCCATGTACGAGGAGTTGTGGGCGTAAGCTAGTTACTTTATAAAATTTATTTAAAAAAAAACCCAAAGAATATAAGTAGATAATACCTTTCTTCCATAATCCCAGTCAAAGGTTTGTATAATTTTGCTGCTTGTTCGAACTCGGCCAACTCTCTGTCTCTTTCCCACTCACATAATCTATCATTAGTGCTATCTCTTTCTACCACAGTATCTCTATTTTTCAAATATTTTTCATATCTTGCCTGTTTTGAAGGATCACCGACGAACGGTTTGAAAACTTTTTGTATATCTTTACCGGAATCTTTTATAGAAATAAAATCTAATTCCGTTTTATTTTCCGTGGTAGAAATAAAGTTGACATTTCTACCGGCTATTTTAGTGATTGGATCACTTGTCTCTGATACGTTTGTTGTCTCTGGTATTATTGTTTCTGGTATCTTTGGTACGGGAGTTTCCCCCAGTAAAGCGCCTCTCGCTTCCGCTGTTAATTCATGGCGACCTAATCCTAAAGGAGTAAAAAAGTTTAAAAAAATTGCAATTTAATCTAGAATGGCTACTATTTATAACAGTCAAATTCTTTTGATTATAAATCACGCTTACAAATATTATATTAACATGGTTAACCAAGTTCGTATGTCAAGAAATATAATACGTAATTAAAAATGCGTCATTTTGGAATTGCTTTTGTCAGCGACTTCGTCCACGAGGAATTAAAAAAATGTATTAAAACAGCTGATGTCTTTTAATTTTTTTTTGGTATGTATTTTTACAAATGCATAGTCTGGCAGAACAAATACGCTACTTACTAAATTATTTTTCAATTCCACAGGGACGGAATCGCGGGCGACCACTTGTATATTATTTTATATTATAATTTGCTATTTGAAAAAAATCATTTATTCTAAAAATTAAAAATATACAATAAAATAAATATTAAAAAACCATTTTACCTTGATCTCTGGGCGCATGTGTTGTCGGTTCGAACCTGGTCCTCCTTGCGCCGGCGGGCGCGGGCGTGTAGTCACGAGGCAGCGCGGGGGCAGGGTACGACGGCACGCCAGGGAGGGGGACACTCGATTTTATGAACCCTGCTAACACCTATGACAAACAAAAGATTAACATGAATATAACAGTAAATAAGTAAAAATGTCAACAATTCTTTTATCCAAGTAACTTTTGTACGCGAATGTCCGTGTGGAATACAAAACTTATCAAACAGGATTTATCGAGATGTGAATTAACAAACATCCATCCATCCAAAATTACTAAAGTGTAACATTAGTATGAAATATCAATACGGAATATGCTTGTATTTTTTCTTTTTATAAACGATTCTACTTGTTATAAAATAACCTGAAAAAAAAAATGACGCGAAAATATTCATCCATTGAGCTAAAAATAATAAAATAAAATTACGACCATTTTCGAGCGACTAAAACGCGACCGGAGTTGTCATGACGATTGACGTCAATCGTCTTATTCCATTCATAACATACGCTCAGATGTCACTTCGACGTAAAAAACAAAAATAATTCTCCAGGTCAAAAATAGATTCATTTTTATTATTCCTGGGACAAATAAATGGTAATTAAAAATTCTATTCATTAATTTTTTATTTTAAAGTTGGTTTTGGTACCGTGTTTACAGTAAAATACTTCAAGAGTGTATTTCTATATAAACTAATGTAAATGAACTGTGTATTATCAATACAGCGACGCCATATTAGATAAGCCACTTGCTTCGACCAATAGTGTGCGTTTTAGAACTTAGCGAGGGAAATTAAAAAAAAAGACACTTTTTAATGATTAAATTCAGCCATTAAATCACATTATATTTAAAAAAATCTTTGCAGGACTGTTTTTATAGTAATAAAGTATACTTAAAAACAGTTTGGTACAATTTGGCGTCATATGCATATTGCCTATTTTTTTTCTGGTTATTCTATAACAAGTAGAATCGTTTAAAAAAAGAAAAAATACATGCATATTCCCTATTAAAAAAAAAAACAGAAAGGAAAATACCCTATACATTTTTCATTTATGTTTACTTACATTATTATTCTTTGTATTAGTTTTCTTAGGTATATCTTTCTCCGGGCCGCTTAATGCGAAGTCATAATGCGACATGTCCGCACTCGCGTAGATATCGTCGTCGTCCACTTCGAAGGCGCCAACACCGAACGCCTGACCGCGTATAGATACCTATAATAAGAAAAATGAAAATAAATTTAGTACTACTACTAGATTTCGCCCGTTACTCCGTCTGCATGATTAAAAAAATAAAAGTTACTACTCTATGTGTTCTTCCAGACTATCCTCTACATATATGCCAAATTTCATTGAGATCCGTTCAGCAGTTTAGGCTACAAACTCTAACAAACATCCATCCATCTACACTTTCGCATTTACAATATTAACACATTACTCAGTGATAATCTAGCTTTCTAATATTGAAAGAATTTTTGAAATCGTTTCAGTAGGTTTCGAGTTTATATGTTACTAAAATAATTTTTTTTTCTTTATATTAGTACTTGCTGTTTCCATGAAATTATAAAAACTTTATTTTATTGTTTACATTTATGAGATTTTCAATTGCAAATGTCAAAATTCAAATGCACAAATGACAACAAAGGCTTTTGATATTGGATAACAATTACCGTTACCGTTCCTTTCCCGCATGACGTTTTTTCTTAGTATTTACTCCCAAAGTTTAATAGCGTGAAAATATTTAGCCTGAAGCTTATCGTAAATGTTATTGTAAGTGTATCTGTAGAGATACATCAGAATTATTTTTTATTATTTTTTCTACCTTGGGTTATCAAGGTTAAGTGTTATGAATATTATTTTGATATTCGAAAAAATAAAATTCTGCCAAGTTAAGGGTTAAAAAAAATGTAAAAAAATAATATGCTAATTAAGAAAGAAGAGTGTTTAGAGTTAGAAAAGATATAAATTAGTCAATTCTTTTGCTACTAACCTTTTTTCCTTTCTCTTTCATAGAAAGATGACTTCTCGATGTACCAGCATCTCCATATTCTCCTACTAAATTACCAAGAACAGAATGTCTGCTTAATCCACTATATCCAAGGCCGAAGCGATCGTTTTTACGCTGCAGAATATAAGGCTCATAATCGTCCGGAGCGAATAATGTGTCATAATCTATTTCTGAATCAGAACTATCTTCGTCTTGGGATGGATTCTCCTGGAATAGGTAAAATTATGTTTTTAACTAAAACAATACTAATTTTTTAATGAAGTAGCTGTTGCTTGCGACTTCGCCCGTGTAATAGCCTATGTTATTCACACATAAATTATCTTTCTAACGGTGAAAGAATGATCAAAATCAGCCTATTAGTTTTTGAGTTATGTCAATACATACAAAATTAAAAATCTTTCCTCTTTATAATATTAGTATAGATTCAAAATAAACTGATGCCATTGGCGTCCCCAGCGGATGATCTGGGGGTCAGGCTGATTATCAAGAGGGGTAAAACTAATTATTTATTCCAAAGAGAATACTAATCAACATTTTTCATAACTCAATGTAAACTGACAAGTCTTTTTTGTTCTCTATGTGGATTGCTAGGGATTCTAGTGTTTCAATTTCATTTTTAAACATATTTTACAATTTTCAAATCACTAGCATAATTTTCTTCTTCAAAGTTAGAATATACCCAAGTTATAATCAAGTATTATTCTTACATTCCTCATATCCGGTGGCATGTAACATCCATACACCTTATGCTGTTCTTTAGCTTTCTTCTTCTCTGCCTTAGCGAGTCTCTCTCCCGTACCCTGACCTTCCCGCCAGCCCATAGCTCGCAGCATCCTGACAGCTGCTGTATCATGTACTGGACGGATTAATTGTTCTAAAACCGGTTCACCTGGAAAGAGTAAAGACATATAGACTAACAGCCTTAATTTGTACTGATATTTGCTTATACTCAGTTTATTCCTAGGTTTAACTTTATACCGCGTTTATTTGTAAAGCTGCTAATGATTAGACAATATAGTATTAGTTTTTGCTCTTAGCTGCGTCCGCTAGGAATTTAAAAAAAAATGTAGTCTATGTGTTCTTTAAGACTGTGCTCTACATCTATGGCAAATTTAATCAAGATCTGTTTAGCAGTTTAGCCTACAAACTCTAACAAACAAATTATCTATATAATCCTTTGCATACCTTAGTAGAATACGATTGAAGGTTCAATCTATATCTATGCCAATATTATAAAGAGAAAAGATTTGTATTTATGTAAAAACTACTGGGCCAATTTAGAAATTCTTTCACCATTAGAAAGGTAATTAATCTTTTTTTTATAATATAAGGTGGCAAACGAGCAAGCGGCCACCTGAATCCGCCAAAATGGCGAAGCGACCGCTGCCCATAGACATCCGCAATTGCAGATGCGTTGCCTACCGACAGAGGAGGAGACGCACATAAAGAGGACTATTCCTCCTCCTATGCCTCTACTCGACCGTCAAATCCAATTTTCCTTCCAATCTTTTCCTCTTAAGAAAAGGATGAAAAGGGAAAGGGAAATAGGCCTCCGTGCACCACATTCATCAGACGAAACGCGTAATTACTTCCACTTCACGCCTGTTTTCTGTGTGGTCGTGGTATTACACCGGGCAAGCCGGCCCTGCAGTGCGAAATGTTAAAGCGGGCTCTATCACTGTTAAAAATCTGTAAGTAACACAGGCCATGCTTTTTATTATCTAATAATTTCACGCAGACAAGGTCGCAAGCAATAGGTAGATATTAAGTAATTTCTTAACATAAATACCTGGTATAGGTCCATCGAAAAACTGACGCCGTTGTCTCTTCTGACCTGAGAACTCTTTTTGAGTCTCCAATTGTCGCGGTGCTATACCAAATTCATCGCGATCCTCATCATCCATAAAATCCTCTGGTCGTTGACTCTGAAATATTCAATACATTCAAAAGTTTAAATTTTTTAATGTAGTTATGTGTTATGTGTATGTCAGTACACCCATGAGTGTCAAGAATGTAGAGAAAAATGATAAAACCATTCCAAAAGAATAAAATAAGTGAACAGATGCACTGAGAAATAATCTTACTAATATCATAAATGCGAAAGTTTATATGGATGGATGTTTGTTAGAGTTTGTAGCCTAAACAACTGAATAGATCTCAATGAAATTTGGTATAGATGTTTAGCATAGTCTGGAAGAACATATAGCCTAATTACTTTTTTAATACCATGAGGATGAACTCATAGGTGGAAGCTAGCATTTATATAATTACTTTCATGTGCGACACCTTCTGCTTGGTAGTAAAAAAAACAAAAGAAAGTAGCCTATGTGTTGTTCAAGATTTTAATTTGGGCCAAATTACATCAAACATCAATGCAAATTTAAAGAGTTTTTTTTTACTTTCAAATTATAGCACTACTCTATTATCCCTTAATAAAAACAAAACATTTGCTGGCTGTAATAACTATATGATTAAATGATACTTACAGAAATTGTCGCCTTTTCGGAACGAGAACTTTTAAAACTGGCCGGTGCCCATCCTTCTGGTGTTCCAACTGTGTTCCCAAAGCCAGCAGAGAACCCTCCAGTGAACGCACCATGGAACCTTCTTCGTCCGTGTGCATCCACCGCATATTGATCTGCTGGCTGTTGGAATTTTCTTTTTGCTGGCACTTCATCTTGAAATACAAATAATTTGGGAGTTAATTTTCTTATACGAACGTTTTAAATAGCGTTAAACACGTATACGTATTTCAATATATTTAAAACAGAATTAAAAGTTTATCTTTCATAATAAATAATAAATAATCGGCCACTTCGTACCTTCTTCATATGGTTCAAGCGGTGTTCCATAGCGAATAACATTATCTTCGTCCGAATCCGAATCACTCATTATTTCCTATTGGTCACAATTTTTTGGATTTACCGTCTACGAATCTTAATTTAAATTAAATATTTTATAGAAAAATATAAACATAACCTTATTTCGTCTTTTGACAGTAGTCTATTTTTCAAAGATCAAAGGTTGCGATTTGCGATACAATTTACCTAAGAGTATGTTAGCAGATGCATGTAAAAAATAACAAAATCATTTAAAAACAAAATAAAAACGCGCTGTGCAACATCCGTACATCTTTCGGGGTTGTAGGATATTCAATAAAATGCATTCTTGTAATTTACATTTATTATGAAGAAAAATATTTACATTTGATTCTTAATGGCTAAACTTGCCAAGTTATACCTAACGATATAAATTGCAAAGTTGCAAATATGATTTTCTAATCCTTACCAACTATTGTACTGATTTAATTTCCATGTACATCCAGAAGACATTTCATATATTAAGATAAGACTAAATAAATAATAAGAAACTCATTTCCATTGCACACATTATGTAGATAGTTATATAAATATCTAACAGACAGTAGAAAAAATTCACCTTATTGTACCAGATCCAAATAGTTTTTCATCCATCAACATATCACTGATATAATGTTGAATCTTACCAAGAATTTTAAATCTATCATCACTATTTAAACATTCATTCAACAGCTTGTCTAAATACGGTCGCGAGGCGTTGATATTTTTCGGTATAGGATAGAGTAAAGGATTATCCTCTCCTCCGATAATATAACAAGCCGCCCACAAATTGTGATCACTCAAGTGATGTTTACACATGTTTTCTATAGAAAATGTGAATCCTGGTCCGATAAGTTCTCTGTTGTAACGCTGGTACCATTCTGGTAAATCTTTCTTTGGTGATATATGCTTATCAAGAACGATAACATCTTCTAAATCAACGAACGAAATCTCATCATTGTCATTCACAACAATGTTATCAAGTGACCAATCCATTAAATAAAAACGGAACCTGAAAAAGTATAAATAATCTTAGATTTAAATTAAGACAGTTGTACCTTTACATTATCATCGGTGACACCAGAGAGGATGATGATGATGGGGTCATCTACCCCTCATCGACCAGGAAATTGTAAACTAAATAAAAAAATCAAGTGTTAAAATGTTTTTTTTTTTTCATTTCATTTTCTCTTTAATTCTGTTTCAAATATGGATATTAAATAATGGCACAGATAGTACAGTATGGCACCTTATCTTTATCGTCACCCCCTCCTTTGGCCATCAGCCTACCCTACCGTGGTCATTAGCTAGCAATGCCCATACTATGTTTAGCTTAATCTATTTGGTGGAGGTAAACCTAGAAAGAGATGGATTAACTACCTGAAAGGTGACATGATCAAGAAGAGAGTGATGACTGAGATGACTGATGATAGAGTTATTTGGAGGACGAAACCCCGGAGCACCGATCCTACAGGAGTAGGATCTAATTAAGCTATTCATAAATAATATTTTAAAAAGTCCATACCTGTCATGTTTAAAAGTAAAATCCATCGCTGCTTCCAGAATCTGTTTAGCAATCTTCAGTTTTCTATGCCATTCAATATGTGTTAATGATGAAATTGGTACTCCTTCATAAGCAACTACCTCTAGTCTTCCACACACACCGGCATATGCTGGTACAGGCCAACCTTGAGATTTTGGCAGAATCTGGAAGATAATGTGATTTTACCTAGTTACATTTATCTATGGTCTATACAAGTACTATAAAGAGGAAAGATTTGTATTTTGCGTGTATTTGATTCATGTAAAAACTGCTGGGTCAGTTTATTCATTCTTTCACTATTAGAAAGGTAATTTATCTGTGAGTAATATAGCTCATATTTTTTAATTCCTTGCAGATCAAGTTGCGAGCTCCAGTAATTACTTTTTAAAATGCATCTTAAACAGAATTGCAAGTATAAGGACTGAATTTTCAACTTCTCTTAAAGTTAATATAAATCTTTTATGTAAGAATTAAAATCATTTTGAAATTATATCCTACTTTACTTTATTTCCTAGTGCATGATTTTTTACCTGCAAAATAATGGGTTCTGGATTAATACTGAGCATTGTCCAGATATTCAACATTTCAGACTTATAGTTTAATTTCCTATTTTCAATTAGAGGTTTTATAAGATCATGTATGCTATATGCATAAGGGCACAATACAAGTCCCTTACGAGGTTCAGAATCGGGCCAAGTAAAATTATACTGTACAATATTAATTATTTTATCCTCAACATTAGATGTATTAATAAGGTGAATTGGTTTGCAGGTTTCTTCCAAGTTCCATTTCTTGCATAAATTAGAATCAAACTCTTTAAATTCCCAATCATGAGCTAACTTCTTTAAAATAACTTTAATTTTAGATTTTGTGGACCCGTAATAAATATTTTTGGCATTAAATGCTAGTGACCAATGACCCCCAGTTTCAAGGTTTATCTGGTTTGAATATAATTCGGGACATATTGATACCCCATAACAAGCAGGGCAGCGGTGTAAATCAGTTATATGAATTATTTGCGGTGATTTTAAGTTACCAAACAATAATATGTAAATGTAAAAAGATGCTGCAAGCACAAGGATCGCGCAAACCCCTCGTTTACAATATCTACGTCTAAGTAACATTATTCTATACATTTTATCCTTCATAATACTAATTTAGCTGGAACAGTTAATTTAATTTAATATCCTTCAATTTTTATTTTCTACCGGCGTAATTTATTTTTTATAATCACATTTTGACGGTGTCAACTGACATCTGTCATACGATATCCGATCCGACCCGACAGTTAGAGACAGAGGCAGAGTCCAAGCAGAGTCCGTAGAGTAAATTGTGTTAATTGTTTTTGGGGTTTTTGAACGTTTGGTTTTAATGAAACAAACTCGCATTGATTCGTTAGTTTAACTACATTTCATACGTTTAATCTTATTATAAAATGAACATTTTCATACAAAAATTGAGGGTTTTTAATAAAGTAGATTGAGAAGTTGTTTTCGGTACCTTTTTCTTGATTTAAAAAATAACAAAAGATCATTCCTTTTAGGTAAAAAGTAAAAATAAATTTGATATTTTTACTCTTTGCTACCGCTCCGTTTGCAAATTATGGATAACAAATTCTTTTAGGACACGTGTACTTACTTGAAATTACATCAAGTTTCATCACAGGACGTTTATTTATTATCATATGATTCTCTTTCATATCAATTATTAAGTAGTGAGTCAGTTTTGTTATTACAGTTTTGTGCTCCTGTGTTCACTATGTCTGAATTTAAAGACTGGTATTATAGTGTACCCTTCTTCACAAGATACTGGCTATCGTTTACGATAATTTTAAGTTTAGTAGGTCGATTTGGAATAATCAATTACTACAATTTGGTGTTGGACTTTTATCCTTTCATCAATCAGTTCCAAGTAAGCTTTTATTTTATATTTAAACTGTTAATAGCAATCACCAGAACAAATTGCGGTTTCTATTTACGTTCAGGAAGAAGTACAAAATAATTAAGATCAAAGTTAAGTTTATTCAAATAATGTAATTGATATGATATACTTTTTTCTAGATATGGAGGCCACTAACAGCATTATTCTTCTATCCGATTGGACCAGGCACTGGTTTCCATTTCCTGATAAATTGTTACTTTCTGTACAATTACTCTCAGAGATTGGAAACGGGAATATTTGCAGGAAAACCAGCAGATTATTTCTACATGCTTCTGTTTAATTGGGCTTGCTGTGTTGTTATTGGAATACTGGTTAATTTGCCTGTGAGTTAAATTTAATTTTATAATAGTGTAAGCTACAATATATAAATGTTTTAAACAAAGTTAATTTAAATAGGGTATTGAAAGCTAAAAAGTAGTGTTTTTAATAATCCTATTACATTCATCAGAGTAAGTATGTTTTAATGAATATTTTCTTTATTTACAACAATATTATACAAAGCATTTACAATGCTACTTGTTTAAATGAATCATAATATATCTGACTAGTTGTTGCTTGCGACTCCTGCAGGAAAATAATAAATAAAGCCTATGTTATTCACAGAATACATTTCAAATGGTGAAAGAACTTGTAAAATCTACACAGTAGTTTTTGAGTTATTCCAATACATAAAATACAAACAAATCTTTCCTCTTTATAAAGTTAGTATGGGCTAGCTTTTGATCGGGACATCTATGCAAAATCTTACTCAGTAATAAAGCTTTCTAATGGGAAAAGTTTCAAAATTGGTTCTTTGCCCATTCAATCAAGTCTTTCTTTTCTATATTATTGTAGATATTAGATATAACCTTAGTAATTATTTATTTAATCACAGTTATCCATTAAAAGTTTTTAGATATGTATTTTTTTGTTTTTTTACAGATATTAATGGATCCAATGGTATTATCAGTGCTTTATGTATGGTGCCAACTTAACAAAGATGTAATTGTGTCATTCTGGTTTGGAACACGCTTCAAGGCAATGTATTTACCTTGGGTTCTGCTTGCGTTCAACCTTGTTCTAAGCGGAGGGTAAGTAGCATCTTACTTCTTACTAATATTATAAATACGAAAGTTTGGATAAAAAGTCTAAATAGTCTAAATGGCTGAATAGGTCTTAATAAAATTTGGTATGAAAATAGAGGGTGGTCTGGAAGAACACATAGGCTACAATCACTTTTTTTATTTTGTCGACGACGTCACAGGCGAAAGCTAGTTGAAAAAAAAATTTTTTTTGCTAGTTTTTACTAAATTCCATATTTAATTATTTGTGAATTATGTTTATAATCTTTTACAGTGGAATGATGGAACTGCTCGGTATTCTGATTGGTCATGTGGCATTCTTCCTTCTATTCAAGTACCCACAAGAGTTTGGTGGTCCCGCCTTATTAACACCTCCAGCGTTCCTGTAAGTTTATTTTTAATATTTCACTCAAATTTACTCGCCTACTTATTTTTATCGACAATAATACAAGACGGTTTGGTTTACACTTTTTTATTTACAAGATTAACAGTATATGCAAGATTTGTTACAAAATTACTGCTATACATACGAGTTGTTAATGAGTAAATAAAGTAATTTTAAGGCCATTATAGACATTTGGGCAAAACTGTTAATTCAATCAGTAAAAAAATTTCAATAGGTACTTAACTGTATAGTTTCGTACAGTTTGAATTTATGGATTAGGTGTAAGAGTAGATTTCTCATACTAATATAAATTACTACAGTATAGAAATTTATATGTGAGGTAACTAAGTAATGTATTTTTTAGGAAACAAATATTTCCGGATACACGATACGTCGGGGGTTTCGGTACAGCGCCTCAAGCGAGGGTGCCGGAGCGACCGGCTGGTGGTGTAGTCTTTGGCCGTCACAACTGGGGCAGAGGGCAGACGTTGGGAGGGAACTGATTGAGTACAAAACTTTATTTATAGTGAAAGTGAATATGACTCTAGTTTTATCACAATTGGATCTTTTGAATGATCTATTCATAGTTCATAGTCATGATGACAAAAAGCAATATTTTTAAAATTTTGAGAAATAAATATATTTCTAAGTTATGAATTGTTAATGCTAATTCAAGATATTTTCCTTAACTAAGAACACTGTTAAAATAAATTTTATAATATCAGATGCAAATGCGAATACTCATGTTAAGCTGTTCTTTCAAAAATACAGCTATGGGCGAAAATTTGAATAAACCCCATATGGGTTTTTTACTGGGTTCTGTTGTAACAAAAATATAAAAAGGCCATCAGAAACCGTCTTAACCCAGATAGCGGGCATTCCTGAATGGTGCCAGAAAGGCCAGCAATGCATCTGTGGTTCCTCTGGTGTTGTGGATTTTGGGCATCATTCACCTTGGTGTTATAAGCTTGTTTGCCTCTTTCTCTTTTAAAAAATAATGCCCTCTCTCTGTCCCTTTTAGAAAAGAGAGATAGCAACATGTTTTAGAAATAGCAGGGAAATTCTGTAGTTTTTGTGAAATTTAAACATAATGAAATGTCGCATATTTATTAAGTTATTTTTGTAAATAATTTACGTCAAAAGATAAAACGTTATCTTTGTTCTCATTTAAAAATAGAGTCATTTTATATTGTTATAATTTTTATACATATTAAATGAGTACAGATAAAAAAATATTTAAATCACATATTTCTTAAAGAGTACTTACTCTTTGTCTTTATTAAGTGAGATAGAAGATATCTCACTCTCACCTTATGAGTCCTCCAAAAATGTTTTTGTACTCCACTATATTAATATTTTAACCAAAAACGATATATGCATTTATTATTTGTAACAAGTACAGTCTTCTCTTTAAACGTCTTGCAAGAAAAAAAAGATATTATCATTATTAAAAACTTTAAATATTATTAAAAAGATATTTTATTTTATGTCAAACTAACAATGTTATAAAGAACAATAATATTATTTTTTCAAATTCTATTTTAAACTTCTGTTTATTTTAAATATGACCTCCAGTTTCTAGAAAAAGATGTACATATGGTCTAGGAGATGGATTTAACTATAACATGGAAATAAAATACTACTAAAAATTTGAAATGTAGTTTTCTTTACAATCTTCTACTTTTGCCAAATTATTTATTGTACAATAATGAACTTTTATATTTATTTAATTCTTTCGCACAAATATAACAATACGAAACTATAACGGTGCAATTGTAAAGCTTCTTTAAAAAGTATAAAACAACTTTGACAAGTCACAGATTGTTCCAGTATTATAAACAAGGTTTAATTTCAATATTCAAACAATAAAACAAAATGTAAATACCAATTACTTTACTAATATACAATGATTGTTTTTTTAATGGTGTGTATCATTAGGGTCAGGTTTTCCATATTCCTTCTCCCACATTGCAATAAATTCCTTCTTCCTTTGTTCACGTTTCTTAAAGTATTCAGGATATTGGGCTTTTTCCAACGGATGCCAGTAGTCGAGAACCCAATCAGGAGGTATTACTTCACGCTCGTACGCTACTCCGCCTGGACTTTTGGCAACTGCAACAATTTTTTAAGGTTTTTGTACACTGTTTATTACAAATTCTATGATTAATTTTCCCATAGTATTGTGTATTATATGTTTAGCTGTGATAACTTGATGTGATAAGTTTGTACTTATTGTCATGCAATAAAGTGTAGAAAAATGATATCAGGAATTTGTAGGAAACTGCACAAGATCACCACTTATTTTTTGCTGTTATGTCAAATTAACTTAACAAAAGATAGTATTAACTAAAAGTAATTATCAAGGTTCTTACATTTCTTGGGTATAGGATGTTGTGTTAGGAAAAGTTCTTCCTCTCCCTGTTTCAACATTTCCGCAGCCTTACGAGCATCTTTTTCGTTAATCATCTTCTCGAATTTCTCACGACAAAGTACAGCTTGGTAGCGGTATACATGGCTAAGAGACAAAAACAACCATCAAAAACATTTTCTATATTTGTACTTAATAACTAACTTAATTACATTATAATGACAAGTTTACTTTACTTAAAAATATCTTATTTTTACTACTACTTATGAGTTACATTTAAATTTTTTTTTTCTACTCTGATGTATTGAGGTTATATATTAACTAAATACAATTCGAAACATTGTCAAATAATAACCTTCGCAGTATCCCTGCATCTGAGAAAGTAGAGAATTATTATGAAACATTAAAATTAGTTCAAAATAAAACAGAACAATTACGTAATGTGAAGGGAGTTTAGATGAAAATGGTAACAATTTTGACATCTTACCGTCTATCATAAAACGATTCTAAATTCCGCAGCGTCCTTTTGTAAAGACTACATATTTTTTGCACTTGAGTTGTTATTCCAAGTGGAATATTCGACATATTTGTTAAATGTTTATCAGAATTTTATTGATTTTGATTTTTGATGGAATACGAACTGTCTTTTTGACACATGACAGCTAAGGACTTCATAACGATGTTGCCATAATAATATGGGAAACGTCTTGTAAATGTCTGAATTTTTGGATAATTGCGGAAGTTAATTAGTATTTATCCATGATGTTAACAACAATAGCAATATAGTCTTGATTTTTAAATAAGCATGACTTATTTCACATGTTAGACAAAGTATAATAAAATATCCAAGAAAATGTAGAGAAGAAAAGCCTTGAACCAAGAAACTTTTCTCATGTATTTGTTACAAGGATGCTTAAACACGCATATTGAGATTGCACTTTAAACGTTTAATGTCAGGAAATTACAGTTTTCGTATCTTGCTAACGGACATTTTACAAACAATGCTCCAAAAGCAATAAGTTGAAATCCGTAATATCTGGCTACCCTTTAGAGAAACTTGCTTTAACTTGTATTATCGTTTGTAAAATGACATGTTATAAAATATTGTCCCCCGTTTCAGTTGTAAATTCTGGATTTGCTACTTATTCTATTCTCTAACCCTAAAGTGCTTCTCTACTTAAAACGTTTAGCGTTTTTTGCGATTATGTAATAGATAGTACTATTTAAAAGTAAATGTAGAGAGTTTTAAGCATATTAGTCTAAAACATTTTATTCCTAAAACTTATTGTGGCGTGTGCTAAGATATACAATCAAAAAGGCATTACATTATTAAATGCAATCACGAAATAAAACCATACCTCGAGCAACATTAACGGGGTCAAAGAAAGTTAGAAAAACGGACTCGATGAGATGACTAAAGTGGACCGGTCGCTGCGACTGCCGCCGAGTAACATTGACTGGATCTTACATGGCGGGAAAGATTATAACCCCACTTGTAAAATTATTTTTTTATTTAGAAAATTGAAATCCATAAAATAGCTGTTTAGTAGCAACTATTTAACAATAAATCTCCACAAATATAAATCGAATAAAATCAAAATTAAAAATGGCTATGTATTTAGTTATATAAATTAAATAGAAATTAGAATGTACCCATTTTAAACTACCGTTCTCAGAGTTATTTAATAGTCACTCAAACAGACTCCTAATGTAGATTTCTCATCGATTCGAGAATCTTAGTGACCAGTATCAGAAGAGTGGGAAATAAGTGATTAATTTGAAATTCGTATTTCATAGCAGCTAGTTTGTTTTGTTTTTAATTTTTCGTAAAGTGACATTTCCAATCATGGCAACGGATAATTTGTGCAAGGAGGTTCAAGACTTACCGCTTTTACATCGTCAACCAGCCAGTATTGGCCAGTGTTCGGTCGACACTCGGAGCGGTGTGTACCATCGCTCAGAACGACTTAAAAAAATAATTTAAAAAAAATCGCGTCGTTCCTTTGTGCTCTTATTATTTTTTACTTGAAGTAAATAAAAGTGATATAACTTACCCAACTTTCTACTGAACTGGATTATTTATTCCTGGTAAGATGGTTTATTATTTATTTATTTTTTTAAATATTATCTATATCTTACTTTCTCGAAGAAAATTTATCTACAAAAAATTAGCTGGGCGCAGTAGTTTCTATGAGTTATCACAAAATTATAAAGAATCATGATTTTATACTCCGTAACACTATTTAGTAAAAAAAACTTCTTGTTTGATGCCTGTAAACTTTTTCTTCAGTTTTTATAAATCTTGTGAAACTGTTAACACTTCGAAGACCCCCATTTCTATCTTCAAAGATGATTTTCCTTATATCTTGACTAACACTAAACTGTCTAAGGCTAAAAATATATAAATCATTGAAATAAATCTTACGATTTAATAAATATTGAATCAGAAACAGAAAAAAACATTACTCAAGAAATTCACAGCCTAGAAGGACTATAAATTCGAATTTTAAAATTACACTGAGTACATGATACGGAAATTAGGCGCAAACAAAGCCTGAGCAAAGTCGAAGCGCGCTTTATGAGTTCCAGCCTTAGTCCCTTGAATCTGTTAAAATATTCACTAAGGGAACTTAGTAACCATTTAACGTCTCTGTGGGGATTATTCCCAACCGTCACTCCGCTCTGTCCCCACGTGGGAATAAAACGTTTCATCCGTCCCACCTTTTAGTCCCACTATCACCAATATGGTGATAAATGAAACTGTTATGAAATAAAAAAGTTCCCTAGTCCCCTAGTCGCAAAAGGTAGGACCGATGAAACTTTTTATTCTCATCTGTCTCTACGTGGGGATAGAGTGAGGTGACGGTTGGGAAAAATCCATCTGTAGGTGGCATTAAGAGTTTTGTTGATCATATATTCATAAATATATACCTCATCGTGATTGTGACTAAATAACGTCTACTATTATGTAGTAAGAATTAAAAAAAATAAAAGGTCGACCACTTTTACTTTTTTTATTCTGACAACTTTACATTTTTTTTGTGTCTGAATTGCCACTGTTTGCCTTGAAGAGGCATTTACAGCTTCACCGGACTTGAGGTGACCGAGCGCAGAGGCTCTTAGCCTAAACCTCGTTTATGAGTAACTGAAATCAAGGGCTCCCTCAGGAGCCTCGGCTCGGGCCGTTGCTTCGTTTTTATTATCGCATTGGGTAACAACTTAACACTGGCAGTTGTTTATATACACGTTAATTGTATGTCACAGTGTATACTGGCAATATTTACACAATGATTTTTATACCCTTTTCGTAAATAAATGCCAAGGTCTTTATACGTTATAACCATACTTCACAGTCAAATTAACAGGATATTACTGTTTAAAATAGTCACCTCTGGACTTTAAAAGGAAAGTTATGTCCACTAGAGCTTTAAAGAATGAGGAATAAAAGTCGATAATTAAACCTAAATTTAAAAAATCCCAATAACCGATAACCAACGGGTAACAAGTAACTTATAATTTAAAAACGAAAATTATACGAATCGTAACACTGAATAAATTGCTTAAGCTATAGGAACCCGTGAAAATTATTACTTTCGTCTCAGTCACAAGTCGCAAACCTTGTTACTTACGAGTAGCGTAGTGTCTCGACTCTTTGACCTTTGGTATATAGTTAAATGTCTTTTGCAGTATATATAAATTGCAGATAAAACTATATTTTTCCTTCAAACCATGTTCTTAAAAAAGTTAACTTTTTTATTATTTATACTTGTAATTCTTTAGTTTTTTTAAGATGTAGAACATAGTAACGATTGCATGTTATAACTGGCAGGCTTATTAATAAAACGATTATATTTTAATCGATGATGAACCATAAATCCATAATTATTTTTTTATGACATTCTCCTAACTACCGTACAGGTTATAAAATTTAATGATTTTTTTATAGCACCAAACGTTTATTTTTCTATTTTTTTAACAAATTGTAAAATTGCTTTATTTTACAAAATTGCAAAAAAAAAAAAATTTAACCTACATATTTTTTAAGAAAGTTCTATTGTAGCAAAAACTAATTACTCTATAAAATTTTTCGTCTGTGACACTTACCATAGATAAAAAGTAGTCTATATATTCTTGTCAAGCAAAAATAGTAGGCAATAAATTGTGGACTTTCGAATACTTCAGTACCTAAATGCAACATTTTTCATTGTCCGTTAAAATTTCACCTTTTAGCTCGCGGTCGATGAATTGGGTCTAACCGAATTCGACATAACGAAAGTGAAATCAAAGCTCTCACTTTTGTATGTTAAAGTATGGAAATATATAGTTACAGCAAAACTTTTTGTTACTGTTTGCATTTAATACATTTATAGTTTCACAAATGTAATTCCTATTATTTACGCAAAACAATTATTTTTTTTGCATACTTTGGTTATTGACCGACTTCCCAAATGAAGTCAGTCAATGTAGATTCATTACTAAAAACGTTACTATACTTTCAATTGTCAATTGTTATGGTAAAAATGTAGAAAGCCTTACGTAGAAATATCACTGCATACCTTGGCTGACACCGACATCAAATAATAATAATTGTACAATATAGACATTATAGCTACAATAAGGGAGGTTTACTATTTTCAAGGAATTATTTCGTTACTTTTTAGTTTACAGTTTTTTTTGAGAATATTTTGTTTTTGTTGCTTTATTACAAATTTCCACTGTGAATTATTATTCATACCATAAAGTAAGAGAAATTGAGACAAATATATATATATTATCTACTATAATTCATAATTAAAATTAAAATAATAAGTACACTCGTCATCAAAAAAACTGAAAGCTGCTCATAAAGGCTTTGATTTTCATTCAAAATTTTTCCTGAAGATGAAAACGGCGTAGATTTGATGCTGGTTTACAAATCTAGTGTTCTCTTCCATACCTGTCTGATCGATCTATGACGAGTTGCGTATTAATTAGCATTACATATTACGTAATAGTAGAAACAGTGTCGCCTCTATTTGGTAGTCATTGGAAATTGTCTATGGTAATGTGTACAGAGTGACAAGGTTAAAAAATACGTGTCTTACGCTAAACGATTCCACTAATTTTTCTATGAATACATTATTGTCATCCCTTACATTATTTTTGGAAAAACAGAGACAGACATATTTATAACTTTACTTTTGCTAATATTATAAATGCGAAAGTTCAGATGGGTGTTTGTTAGAGTCTGTTGCCTGAATTACTGAATGGATCTCTATGTTTGACATAGATGTAGAGGATAGTCTAGAAGAACACATAGATTACTTAATTTTTTTTCAATTCCACGATGACGGAGTCGCCGGCGAAAGCTAGTTATAAATATCATAGAAGTCGAAACCCAGACTTATATGCAATTATTGTTAGCTGTTCATTTATCTATCCTAATATAATTAACATCCTTCTTTGTTGTGTATGATATCAGGAATCACAACATGTTTTATTTTAATAAATATTTTTTTGGTTATAAACCCCTACACTAACAACACACTTTATATATCTTCACGCTATGAAGTTAAAGGTAAGTATATCATACGAAATTGCGCTACAAGAAAGGGACATAATCTATAAGTCAATACTAGCAAATAATTTTTAAACGTAGGTAGGCAAGGAGAACATTAAAATAAAATTTTGTAATGTCACGGTAACAACTACTAAAACAATACGTGTAAGATTAACAAGTTATACAAATACGTAAACGAGAAATATGTAAGTACATAACTACATTCCA
The DNA here is from genome assembly GCF_000836215.1 of Papilio polytes. Taxonomy (NCBI): domain Eukaryota; kingdom Metazoa; phylum Arthropoda; class Insecta; order Lepidoptera; family Papilionidae; genus Papilio; species Papilio polytes. The sequence goes on along the minus strand of NW_013525336.1, from coordinate 1,841,001 downwards.
AATTTATTAACATACCTAATGTACAATCAATATTTGCGGATAACTATGATAGGGCATTTTAAATGGAATTTGAATGACGAATATTTTGCAAAATTATTATGTCTGCGTCTCCAGATTGGTTGTACAATTTTGTTACTTTCTTAGTTTGAAAAGATCTGTTTGGATTATTGGATACTAGCTGTTGCTCGCGACTTCGTCCACATGACATTAAAAAAAGCTGTTACTTACTGTTGCCTTAGCTTTTTAATGGTGAAAGATTTTTTGAAATTGGCTTAGTAGTGTTTTAGATAGTCCAATAAATACAAATGTACATAAATACAGATCTTTCTTCTTTATAATATTAGTATACATCTATACTATTATAATAAAGCGTAAACACACTTTGTTGCCTAAGATGTCAGAAATCACAGCATATTTTTGAATAATTCTTTTCTTAATAAAAAACCCCACACTTACGTCACGCTTTATGCTATATATTTTAACTCCATTAAACTTAGGGGGTAAATATTTTGGATTAAAACCATAATGAGGGAAAGAGACCATAAGTTGCTGCCAACATCAAGGAAGCAAGGTTGTCATCATGTCACGTCACTTTGACATTTGTAATTGATAATTTGACACAAGTAAATAATATTTTTAATTTTCTATAATATTTTTATTTTTAATTCGCACGGGAACAGCTTGTTGAACCAATATTTTGTCAATACGGCGATTGTAGTTATAGCGTATGTATCCTATTTTAAACTCACTTTCTAAAGGTGGAGAGTCGCAATTCGTCTGTTTTCTTTTGTTTTCAGAGTTCTATTTAACACAAACGAAATTTGTCACTAAAATATTAATTTATAATGGTACAAACAGCAACAAACTACGTAATATTTAACTGAATATTTATAATGAGAAGTGAAATCATCCGGAAACCTCGTCTCTCCAAGTTAATTACGATTCAAACGAACGTTTGAAACCTAGGGTTGTCACCTCTCTACATTTATTTAAAATTATCTAGTTATACGACTAAAATATCTACAATAACTAATAAGATATTTCTTTTTTTATAATGGACTGTGAATTTACAGAACTGATTTTAATATTTTTTTCATTATTAGAAAGTATAAAATGCAATATTTAAATTCACCTGATTACTGAAGATGATTATTATTTAAATTTGCGAATCGAAAATTACGTAATGTGCCTCACATTTCTTAATTTCTTCTTCGAATTTTGTCGAGAAATTAAACGAAATTAAGACATTTTGTATATTGTTTTTTCAGACATTTTTAAAATTGGTCCCCTTTATGAATAGCGCAATTGAAAATAGTTTTATTATGGCAACCCTAGCAATATTACGAAAATCCCGCACTACAAACCCACATTCTTTAATCCACTTGTTTATGCGGACCTCGTCTCTTGCTTGGTAAATCCATTTTGAATAAAGAATTACTTTAACCGCAAATGAAGAACTATTGTTTGACTAGCTTTTGCCCGCGACTTCGTCAGCGCATAATTAAAAAAAACTCATGTAGCCTATATGTCATGTCTATGCCAAATTTCATCAAGAACCGTTTAACTGTTTTCTAGTTACGTTGTTACAAACATCCATCCAACCATAATCTTACTAATATAAATCCGAAAGTTTAGATGGATGGATGGATGTTTGTTAGAGTTTATAGCCTAATCGGATCTCGATGAAGTTTGACATGGACGTAGAGGATAACATGCAAGAACACATGGCTACTTTTTTAAATTCCACGCTTACGGAGTCGCAGACAAAAGCTAGAATTAATAAATTGTTGATTTTTGGAGTCCCACTGCCAACTGTCCTGACAAAATACAGTTATTTCTATTTTCTCAAAGAGAGTAAAAGAAATGACAATAGTGTATTTTTGCTGTTTTAAAAATGGAATACCGCAGTTAGCTAATTCGAATAGGACGTGTATTTTGAAGTTTACTTCAGGTCAGTTTCTTGTCTGTGGCACTCCCTTAGCGATGTATTTTAAAGGTTTAGTTATAATATAATCTGTCACACTTTTAGTCATGCTTATTATGCGGGCTGAAGTTGCATCATTACGTGTTGTGCTCTCGTGTGCAACTTCCGGTGACATAGTTTTCTATTCATGTGTCTCTTTGCTGAGTTTCCGAAGTTTCCAATTATTTTATTACTAGCTGTTCCCATGCAACTTTATCCGCATGGAATTATAAAAAAAATATTTTATTGTTCACATTTGTCAAATTATCAATTGCAAATGTCAAAATGACATGACCTGATGTCAAACCATGGCAACCTTGCTTCCTTGATGTTGGCAACAAGGTCTCTTTCCCACATTAGAGTTTTTATCCAAAATATTTACCCCTAAGTTTAACGCCGTGAAAATATAAAGCCTAAAGCGTGACGTGAGTGTAGGGCTTTTTATTAAAAAAAAAAGAGTTATTCGAAAATATGCTGTGATTGCTGACATCTTAGACAACAAAGAAGTGTGTTTACGCTTTATTATAATAGTATATATCACCTATATTCTCGTTTTATCGTAACTAACTACTACTAATATAAGTTGATAAGATTCATACAATGCGATATGGTTAAAAGCATTTAGAGTTTTTTGAATATGAACAAAATTATTAGACAAAAATATCGCAACATTGTTCGTGATGTGCCAATTTAACTTAAATAATGAAATTATTGATGGATTCGTTTATTTGAACATAATAAATATAGGTTTCATTGTCGACATACTTGTACAGAAATGTATTGTCATCTCTTTCATTCTTTAAGAAGAAAAAGAGAAAACAATATATTTTTGTTCATGGTTTTCGGCAGTTTAAACCGACTATTATGTGCAGTGCGTCAGCGATCGTCTGAGCTTTTATTCTTTTTCTATAATCTAAATTAATACCTTATTTGGCATTAAATAAATTGAATGAACTTTTTGAACAAAAGCTAGTTTCTATGACAAATGTTATTTGTCTGTAATAAAAAAAATCGAGCGTCGGTGGCTCAGTGGTTTAAGCACTTGACTAATAATCTACAGGTCTTGGGTTCGAATCCCGCCATGTACCAATGTGATTTTCGATTTTTTCGAATTTTCATATGTACATATAATTTACCCGACGTTCTTACGGTGAAGGAAAACATTGTGTCGCAACCTGCACATATTGGCGAAGAAATTCAAGGATATGTGTGAAGTCAACCAACCCGCAATGGGCCAGCGTGGTTGACTATGGCCTAGTCACCCTTACTTTAGGGTAGGCTCCGAACCCCTCGGTGGGGATGTTGATGATGAAAAAAAAATCGTGTTCAATAGCGTTTGAATTTAATTACAATAAAATAATAATGCCTTGTAGTTTTTAATATTAAGAAATCGACACAACTAAAGTTTTAAAGCGTTGTAAAATTTTCATAATATATAGCCTTGACCACCTTACAACAAGTTAACCGATGTGTTAATTGATCCTTCGAGCCGGATCTGACCTAGTAATATGTAGATTACTAGTAGTATAGTACTTAATACGTAATGAAAAATAGATCATTGGTTAAAGTAAAGTTTTTAATATTACCTAATTATTACATTTAAATAGTCTAAATTAACTGGATAAATAACCAGGCACAATGTAGCTTTCAAATGGTGAAAGATTTCTTCAAATTGGTCCAGTAATTTTTGAGTTTACTTGTTACATACAAAAAATAACTTTTTGATTAAAGTTTGTTCTACAGAACAATAAAAGAGACGTGAATATTCTTGATTATTTAAATTTTAATCAGAAATAGTTAATTTTACGCTAGTATCGATTATAAAATGATGAAGTTCGCAATTTGCCGGTGACGTAAAAATCACCAAACACATTAGTACGTAAACGTGTGAACTAGGCCAAGTCAAATTGTCGAGAAAAAATTAAAACGAACACCGTGAAATTCGTAACACTTGTTCACAACATGTTTTTGTTTTAAACAGAAAATAATCTCGCAAACTTTTTCACCTAGTTGTACTAAATTTCACCAAGCATTAGGTGCTTTTTAGGCCGTGGATAGATGAAAAAACTAATTGTTGCGAAGAGATAGAAATGGTTTCAAAAATAAGAATTAGATATAGTTACTAAACTATACTAATTTCAATATAAAAGTAAATAAAAATCTTGTTACCTGTATAACAATGGTAGAGCCCGATTTAACATCTTCGCACGAATGGGCCGGCTCACCCGGTGTAATACCACGACCACACAGAAAACAGGCGTGAAGTATTAGCAATTTCGCGTTTCGTCTGATGAGTGTGTCTTTCCCATTCAAACCTTTTCTTAAGAGGATTCTTAAGGATGGGAAGGAAAAGTGGATTTGACGGTGGAGGAGACGCATAGGAAGGGGAAATATCCTCTTTATGTGCGTCTCCTCCTCCGTCAATGAAGGGTAGGCAACGCATCTGCAATTGCGGATATTTATGGGCAGCGGTCGCTTTCCACTTCGGTGGATTCAGGTGGCCGCTTGCTCGTTTGTCACCTTGTATTATAAAAAAAATATTTTTCAAAGATTAAAATAAACTTCAGAATTCGTGTATTAAACAATGTAATTACGGGAGCATTTTTACCAATAAATTATCGTATATTTGCACGAATACGAATAATTTTCTACGCTTTTTGCGGTCTCGCTACGGATATCCTCTAATTGCATGAAAAATAATAATAAATTAATTGCATTTATGTAGTTTTCAAGACAATTTATAAATATACATATTTAACACGTTCAATGCCGTTACAATTTATAATCTACCCCGTGAACTAGGGGTTAGATTAGTTGATAGAATAAATGTGTTATTTTTTTAAATAAGACTTTACTTCTAAGAGCATCGGTGATTAACAAGTTTTTCTATCACTCTTCTTGTGTTGCCAGTTAGATTCAGATAAATATACAAGTACAAGGTTTTTTTAAAAACCTAGCAATGTTCTTTCAAGATTCAGTAGTTTGTCTCTTCAGAATCGTATATCCGTAGTCTATACAAATATACTTCAGTATACTTAAGAGTTGGCGCAAACCGTTGACTAAATTATAACACAATGGTTGTGCGATTGTCGATTGTTTCGCAGCCAATTCAACTGTTTAGTTGCACAACTAAACAGTTGAATTGCACTTGATGGAGTGTGCCCAAAATAAGCTCGTAGGAATCAAAGCGTGACTAAACAATTGTGCGATAGTTTAGTCAAATCGTGCGCTCTTAGTGGGTATTGTAAAACGACCAAAAGCTAGTCCCAATGAATCTCGATCCCCGTCGTGTACCGGCATGCAGTGAAAGTCTTGTCCGGCGGAGCAGAATGGGGCCGCGGCGCCGCGAGCTGACTCAGCGGTAACTGGTCTCTCTCTCTGATTGTACCGGTACATCGAGATTAACACGCTAATCCGCAAGTGTGTACACACCTTTAGATAAAGGAAAACTATAGCTTCATATTCATTGTCTAATGTAGACGCACCTTAATTCTAAAGCCGTTTACACATTCAGTTTTTAATAGATAAGTGCGACTCTTTAAATAAGATTTAACAAAACTCCTTACAGCCTAAAATAAACGTGGTATAAATTTAAACCTAGAAATAATCTGAGTATAAGCAAAATTTGTACTAATATTTGCTTATAAGTACTCAGTGTATTCCTATAATAGCTTTCGCGCGCGACTCCGTCCGCGTGGAACTAAAAAAAGTGTGTAGCTTATGTGTTCCTCCAGAGTATCCTCTACGTCTGTGCCAAATTTCACCAAGATTCGTTCAGTCGTTTAGGCTACAAACTCTTACAAACATCCATCCATCTAAACTTTCGCATTTATAATATTAGTAAGATTAACTTTATACCGCGTTTATTTGTAAGGCTGTTAATGTTTAAATTGTCCAACGTTTTATGAAACCCTGGTAGTACACCATAGTTTATACTCGAATATTAGAGTAGTTTTGCAGCGAAATAAACTCAGTATTGCTAAAATCACTCCATACAAAACAGCTATCATATTTCTAGCAAAGATAGACCGCTTCTGTTCCTAATGCACTAAATAGATAACAGGTCAGCATAATGGAAGTACTATCTTATTGAAATATACAACTTTGTTCGATATCCTGAGTGCATTGTATTGGCATTGACCATTATCCGTGCGCCTGAAGTTACCTTACAAAACCCTTTAACATTGTGTAAGCGAGATAAACATATACATAGGTAATGGGTGAGAGAGAGATAAACATATTTTCACGCCTCTTATTTTTGTTTTGAACAACTGCGCATCTAACTTCATATACATGACGAATGTTTAGCGTTACTAATAAATCCTCTTTATACTTCTGTTTTCCTAGTACAATTGTTTGAAATATAATTACATCATATATGTACTAATGGGTAATTAAATTTAATGACGGCCATACAGTTCGAATATTGTTATTGTAATTTAAATTTAATGGCTCTGATAAATATTAGTGTTTATCGTTTAGAGCTTGTTGTGTTCCGTCTTTTTTTTCCTTAGTGTTGTTTAAAATCTTTGATAAGACATTGTGTGTCCGCTATTTTCTGGTGTATTCCCAGCTTTATGTATAGTGAATACCATAGAGTAGATGATTTATCCATGATAAAAGTTTCTGTTGATTTCAAACATTAAAATGCAAGCCAACACACCACGTGTTCGACGAAATGGACGGACTGCTGATGCTTACTGAAATATCAGATTAACTTATGTATTTACTAGCTTCCGCCCGCGACTCCGTCCGCGTGGTATTAATAAAAACAAAAGAAAGTAGCCTATGTGTTCTTCCAGACTATCCCCTACATGTATACCAAATCTCACCTAAATACGTTCAACCGTTTAGGCTACAAACTCTAACAAACATCCATCCATCCATCTAAACTTTCGCATTTATAATATTAGTATGATAGTATGATTAGTATGATTCTTTTATATTTCAACTATTAATCTTCTGTATATTTTCTTCTATTTATTCACTTTTTTTTTACAATTCCGAAATAACTCAAAATATTAACTGTTATGGAATATGGTTTACACCACAACGCAACCCTAAACAACTACAATGTAACCTTCGGGAACTTTCAGATAGGGATTCGGCACAAGTTCGGTTCATCGACCTCCTGAGCTTCCACGCGGGTTTGTGTACAGAGCAATAAAACATTTAATGTAAGCTTTTTTACATTCACATTTTGTCTCTTGATTATAAGATCCCATTTATGGTTAGTTAATATAATATAAGACGCTAACTGTTCCCGTGTAACGTCATCCGGATGACATTATAATCATGACAACCTCGCTTCTCCGCTATTGGTTCAGAATTTAAGTAACCATAGCAACCTGGCGTCTGCTTCTATCAGCTTGTAGTTTTTATCTCTTTCTCGTAGAGTAATTTTACCAATTTACTCACTTCTTATGTTTACTAACATGAAAATATTTCATAATAACGTGAAAATATATAGCCTAAAGCGTACCGTAAGTGTAAGGGTTTTTATTAAAGAAAGAATTATTCAAAAACATGCTGTGATTGCTGAAATTCTACGCCACAAAGTAGTGTGTGATTACGCGTTATTATATTAGTATAGAAGTATAGATATAGACGTAATCTTTTTTGTTGGATGTCTCGATAAGTACGTTTTGTATCTCCTAGGCTCATTAAAGTAACTTGACGAAGGGCATTACCCTACATAATAAGTACTCGTATAAGTGGGCCTTATCCAGTGGATCTGTGGCTATGTCGCAATATTTCGGGAAGGTACCGGTGCGGGAGCGATGACCGTTCGGCCAGTCCGAAGTGGCCATCGTTCATCGCGGACGTGCACAAGTGCATCCCGAAATGTGACCATGTAACCAAAAGTAGCTGACGGAAGTAAGTAGATGTAGCTAGTTTTCGAATATATTGTTGCCCTATCTCCATCTAGATAGATATTCTGAGAGGCTTAATTCTTAGGAAGGCATGGGAAAAGGATCTGACAGAGGTGATGACGCATAGAGGAAGAAGTATCCTCAAACTGTGCGTGGATTCAATAGAGGGAACGAATCTTTTATGGATGTCTATAGGCAGGATGCTTCTTTATTTCGGCGAATTTAGTTGGTCGCTTCCACATTTTATTATTAATTAAATTTATTATTTCTCTGGTCAAACTATAGCTTTCCCCCGCCCTTTCCTCTTTATTATGGAGGTAGAGGGGTTTACTAAGAAAGTAGAATATTCTACTCTCTGTTTATCCCATTTGTGTACTAAAGTTAACTTCGAAAAATGTTGAAATACTCCTTGGAATTTCTGTTTTTTTTTTTTATCAAAAATATTCTGTCAAAAAATGTTTTTTGTCGAGGATGACTTGTTTCTTTGTTTTATTTTTTTTACAAATAAAAATGTTTTAATAAATTGGAGTAACATCGTTTTTCCTTCTGTATTATAATTATTTCAACAAAAAATAATACAAGGTACTTAATATTGAAAGAGCTTTCGTAAGCTTTAATAAGGCCATGGCAGTTACTGAACCTTCCTTTCACACTGCTTAAAGTTAAAATTTTGACTACTAAGGGCCTGTCCCTCCAAATTGTAAATTGTCTGATAACAATCTAACGCGTAAAATATGTTATGGTAATATCGGATTTTGTACTTATCTGACAGTGACGTCATTTTTAAGCTAACTAAGCCTCTATCAGCAAGTGGTGGGACAGGCCGTAACTTAGTAAAATGCTTAGTAAAATATTTGGTCTTTTAAAAATTATGGGACTTTTGGAAAAATATTTTTTAAAATTATCTCCATGTTTTTTATGATTTATGATCTAGAAAAATAATATCCCAGTGAGTTAATTTATAAAATGCGATGTTATTCAAACAATGTAAATACCTACTCAAGCCCGTTAATTTCTATTTAGCGGAGCCGTTACTTTGGTATAATAAAAGACAAACTGAAACGAATTAACTCACTAAATACACTAAAGCACTTGATTATCCCAGTCCAGCATACGTAATCTACACTGGACAGCTAATATGTTAACCCACAATAGATGCCAGTGTGGGTTCACATATTTCCATTTGTAATCCAGCGTTGATTATGGTCGCTGGACTGGAATAAACTGGGCATAAAATACTAAGTATAACAATGGTATTCTAAACAATAGAGTACAGCTACTTGTAGCTCCTTTATTGTAAATCTTTGATCAAACAATTTGTACCGTTAATAAAAGCATAAACTACATAGGCCCTTTAATTTGGTCAAATTCATGAGTAAAAACAAACAAATTAAACCAATTTAAACTCTATTGTATCACAATAAGGTTTAAACATTTTACTTAGTACAGCAACATTGTAGACCTTTTATAAATTAATATGTATACGAAACTAATGTCTATTGCTTTAGAATTAAGGTTGGTTTTAACTCGAATGTTTTCAAAAAGCTTTCCTTAATATTTGTTCACAACAGGACACGCTTACTGACTGTAAATGTATTGATAACGATAATGGACGCCATTGAATTGTATGAATTGTAAGCAGGGCTTTGTCGCCGCGTCTTTTCTCGTGCTCTATGGTTAGATCTTTGATTGTAGAAAAACGGACTAGACAACGTGTTCTGTTCTCTTTTGACAATCACGTATACCTAATTATTACTTGCATAACATTAAAACGATGCATATTTACTCAAATGTACACAATATACACAAACTTATTTGAATGAGATTCGGTAGGCACTAGATAAGTCCTGTCTCTTAAAATTCAAGGGTTTTTTTTACACAGTTGGTATTGGTTGATTTATTAAACGCTTTTCTTTCTAATTTGTTGTCCGAATTCAATTGTTTCGTTAATTAACGATGTTGTTTTTGTAATATGAATTGTGATTTTAGTTACCATATCGAATGAGATTTGCGTCAAAAATTGTAATGGTCTGTCCAAATTAGTAACAGCAAAATTAGTTGGCCAAACGAAGAGAATATATTCATAAAGCAAATGAATGTCTTAATACGTTTAGCTCTGTCTTAACGCGGGGGTGCAAGAGCAGGGCCGTTTTCGGGCCCGAGGAGCGCCAACACTGGCGCCCATTGGAGTCGGGATATACTACTTTAACGATAATTGGACGCTTAATATGGTTGAAAAGACCCTAACCTATTTGTACCGTTTTTAATTTTAATTAAATCTTGTACAGCAGTTATGATTTGTTACGAGATATTTCATTGTCAAAGTCGTCCATCACTTTTACTGTGACGTGAAAGGCGAGGTGAAAGTTTTGGATGGACAAGTTTGAAGGTCAAATGGTACAATGTTGCGAACGTGCACGAAAAGTGAAATTATATTTAGATACGTTTAGAATTAAGATTAAAATACGATATGTTTTATTCGTGTTTAGATTTCAACGTTAAACTTTATTGTGTTTACTGTCGAAAAAGTTATATCAGCTCTGTTTTTTTCAAAGAGTAAAAGATGCGCAATGTATATTATGCTAGGGTTTGTTCGCAACTTCGTCCGCAAAAAAAAAACTTCGCTTATAGAATACAGACGTACGTATTCTCCAAATTTCACTGACATTTAGAGCCCTTTTAATGATACCTAGTGGTAAACATCCATCAGAACTTTCACATTTACAATATAAGATACAATTTTGGAACTGGAAAAGTTAACCTACAGTTATGTCGAATTATGTCACCAATAATTGCATAATATTTATAAATCGTAAAATATCAAAATTTAGCAACACCCTTGTAACGTAACCGTTGAACCGATGTTCGTTTATGCAAGACTGCAGCATCGATTTAATTCGCTTACGTAAACCGAATAGTCGAATGTAGCAATCATACTAGTAGTTATCTGTGTCTAGGTTTGTCGAACGATATACGAATAAAAGAAGCATTATTTTAGGTCAACTTAACATATCTTCATATGGTAATGATGAAACTTGCTGTTTCTGATAAAAATGTCCTGGCACTGTCATTGGACTCTGGAACTCCCATCTGTACACGTTAAGGGACTAGTTACCCTGTGTTATTATCATCATTATTTATTACTAGCTGTTGTTTATGAAGATATGAAATTAAAAAAATATTCTAAATTGCAGCCTATGTTACTCATAGATAAATTATCTTTCTAACGGTGAACGAATTTTTAAAATCGACCTCGTAGATTTTGAGCTATTTCAATACATACTAAAATAGAAAAATAAAAATCTCTCCTTCTCATTAGTATAGCCTAAAGTGGTCTATTACTCAACGTAGACATGCCCCATCAACAATGCCGCATTCTCTGTCTCATTTTGGAGACATTGATCCTGAAGCAATATGGCCAAAGTACACTTTGAGTTGATCTACTCTATATTCTAGAACCTTCCAACATTAATTTAGGCTATCAATGTGCTCACAGTCTCCAAATTTTAACAATCTTCTCGATGTTTTGTTACTACTTATGTGTTACTTAAATGTATTATATAAAGTTTGTTTAGTTCCGCCATAATTTTATTGTCTCACAACGGTCGCTGAGTATTCGACACGGTTATTTGCTCCATACTGCTTTTTGTACGATATTGTATGGAACGTTTTCCTTATATCGTAGTCGAAGTCGGAGGAAAGTAACAAACAGTAACTTTACACAATTGGAAATTGTGAATATTATCAAAGTGTAAACTTTTTAAACTTTAGGTGAATTACACTCCATAATAATGCGAAAGTTTAGATGGATGGATGTTTGTTAGAGTTAGTAGCCTAAACGACTGAACAGATTTCGATGAAATTTGGAATTGACGATATTCTGGAAGGACACTTTTGCTTTTTTAATTCCAAGTGAACGGAGTTGCGGGCGAAAGCTAGTCTTGAATAAAAGGCGTATACGATAAATTGGCAAAGAAGTAGGCAATAGTATAGGAAGATCGAAAAATATTTAAGAATCAAACTTAACACATACCTAAGCCTATAAATCTTTACCAATCGTTTAATTTTGGGTTCGAAATAATAGAATTTCGCAGTATACTAATATAATTAAAATTTCTAACTTCTAAATCGTTTCCAGAAGCTACAATGGCAACATCCGTCCTGCAGCCAGAAGATTGCCGTCGCGAGCATGAGCCCAAACCTGACATCGATTCCCCCAGATTGACTGAAGATGAACGCATGTATATCCTGGAAGGGAAGGAGAGGGAGACTGGGGAACTTCCACCAGAACTAAGGGAGAAAGCCAGAGTCGAACTGAGGGAGGAGCCAGCGCTTAGAGAACAGGCGTTAACGCAGATGAGACACTTCATTGATAAACATCCTGCTATCAGGAAATGCAGAACTGGTTAGTTAAAAATCTTTAATTATTTATATAGAAAAGTAGAAGAAACTATGCGGCCCCTCCATAGGGAAGTGCACTAGAAGATAATTTTACCTTGGAAATGGCTTAAAGTAAATTCAAATAACATCGTTTTTAGAAAAAATAACTACTTTACGTTTAGGGACATTGTGTCTTCTTTAACAGTATGATATTCGTTTCAGATGCTCCTTTCCTTCTGCGTTTCTTACGCACGAAGAAGTATTCGATACCACAAGCCTGTTCTATGTTGGAGCGGTATCTGACCATCCGTCAAATGTATCCCAATTGGTTCCAAAAGCTCGATCCGTTGGACCCTAAGGTTGCTGCTGTTATTGACGCTGGATACTTGGTTCCTTTGCCAAAAAGAGACGCCGAAGGAAGGAGAGTCGTATTATCTTGTATGGGTAAGTTAATTTAATTTGAAATAACGAAATTCAAATGTTCAATAACTCTGTTTTCTGAAAAACGCGTCAAATTGTTCTTTTCACAAATACTCCCGTTCATAAATCATTTTTTGAGAGAGAGAGATTAATCTTAAACTAACTTGATTTAAGTTTCAAAAATCAAGCTTATACTAACTTTCACCCACGACTTCTTCTACGTGGAATTAAAAAAAAACAAAAGGGAGTGTCAAGTGGCAAGTGTTCTTACAGACCATCTTTTACATCTATGCCAAAAATCATCGAGATCCGTTCAGCCGTTTTGGCTAGAAACTCTAAAAAAACATCTATCCATCTAAACTTTCGCTTTTATTTTAGTAAGATATTTATTTGATACATTGGTGTTCTTTTTGCTCGCATTACAAGATGTAATAGTTCTTCAAATTTACATTGATGTATTTATATGCAGGTCGTTTCGACCCTCACTTGTACGACAGCTGCGTGATGGCGCGCGTGCATTCAATGATAGTGGAACTGCTCCTGGACGAGCCGCGCTCGCAGCTGCTCGGCTACACGCACGTCAACGACGAAGCCGGCATGCAAATGCCGCACGTCAGCCTCTGGTCGCTCACTGACGTCCGTGTTATGCTCAATTGTATACAAGTATGTCTTTATATTTATTCTAGATACTTAATTTGTATATTTTATACTTGTATAGCCTTACAAATAAACGCGGCATAAAGTTAAACTTAGGAATACAGTGAGTATAAGCAAAATTTCCACTAATATTTGCTTATACTCAGTTTATTCCCAAGTTTACCATCATACCGCGTTTATTTGTAAGGCAGTTAGTGTAAATTTAATGGCTTATTTGTAATTATTGTTTTTTTTCATAACTTTGTTGTATAATTCATTATATACAGGTATGTTGTAATTAGTTTTCTCAGGCTATCCTCTACATCTATACCAAATTTTATTGAAATCCGTTCAGCTATTTAGGCTACAAACTCCAACAAACATTCATCTAAACTTTCGCATTTGTAATATTAGTATGTTTTTTGTTTTACAGAATTCTACTCCTATGCGCCACAAATGCACACATTTTGTGAACATCCCACATTACGGAGTGAGATTTTTCGAATTCGCCGTCTCCTTGCTCAGTGACAAATTGAAGGATCGTGTTATGGTAATTTTTACATTAATAGTAAAATTAAATCCGACTTATAGACACCCAACAAAAGAGTTTGCCATATTACGTAATCGAAATATTTTTAAACAAGCGTGTATTTTCCATGCATATCTTTAAAAATTAATCAGTGAAATTTTTAGTATTCAAAGAGTTTTTTTTTTCTAGTTCCATCGTACATCAGAAGATCTAACAAAACACGTGGATCCATCGATCTTGCCCAAAGAGTATGGAGGTACCGTGCCTCTGAGAGACATGGTAGAAGAACTCAAGAGGAATCTTCTTAAACGTAGAGAAGAATTACTTGCTTTGGACGATATGTCCGTCGATTTGTACGCATTGGAGAAAAATGATTTAACCCAAGACATACATTCGACCGCCGGTTCGTTCCGAAAATTGGAACTCGATTAAATGTTTTCTTTTGTATTTTTAATGTGTTATGTTTTGTAACACATAACAGAGCAGATGTGATTTTTTTGTATGTTCTAAGTGAAATGCTCTTTAATTTTATATAAAAAAAAATTAAATCCAATAAAAATTTGTTTTGTAAAACTATAGAATATCTTAGCATTAATGGTTAGTTATAAGCGTCTATATTAATAAAAAAATGTTTAGATTTAATTTTTAAACAAAAAACGTCCTAATTTCAAAAGGCACGTATGCAGAATTTATAAATTATATTTCTCGAAACATTCCTTAATTTTACTTGGAGATCTCAGGTTTATTTTCAATGCGTTTTGATTGTTAACGGTTATAATCAAAGCTGAAAGACAAAAAAATATTTTAATCATCTGACATGTGTCAAAACGCGGCAATAAAACGTTCAGGATTTTTGCCACCTATCTACGTAAACAGGATGTTATTAGACTAGCCTATTGCCAGTTTTATGAAACAGTGGCATAATACCGTTCCAATTCAGCAAGGTTATGGTTATATATTTTCATTTTAAGAAAGATATCCGTGGTTTTCACCTGTTAGTTACTAGTTAGCTAAAGGCAGCCGTCGGTGGAGTCATGTTACCATTAAACCTGGTTAAATTTTCCACTGACAGTGGGTTATAATAATAATTTTTCTTAGAATAATGTTAGGCGATTATCAATTTGCCGACTTGACAACCTGACTGCTGCTTATTTTGTATCTGTAATTTTGTCCCTTTATTTTATATGATAAGTTCTTCGCGAATGGGTAAGAGAGCCGAAAACTTCTGTTTTAAATAATAAATGTTTTTTATTTAGATTTTGTTGTATTCATTTAAACACGCAGTTTTTTCTAATCTGAACTGCGTACCTTCTTTTATTTTGTTATTTAATTCTGGAGTAAGAAAGTAATGGAATGGCTTGGTAATACTTTCAAATGAATTCCAATAAATTTGCCTTAGTTCTGGGGTAATTGATATATTACAAAAGATTTAATTGCAATCTTGATGTTGCTCAACACGTGTTACGTATTTAATCCAAACATAATGCGAGTAAATGTTTGTGGGTCAATTAAATTGAGAATTCTAGTGTGTAGTAGCAGTTCGATCGAAGATAATGGGTCGACCCAGGGGAAGTACCCCAAGATGAAGTATTGATTTGGACAAAATGGCGGAAATCTACTGCCTCAGGGGATTAATATTTATTACAACCTATGAAGTAGATCAAGCTCAAGTACTTGGATAACGATGATGACAAAGTATATTCTGATAAATATGGTTCTCCTGATTAAAAAATAATAAGCCGCAGTAGCAATAGAATGGTCACCCCATTTTACTTTAAGCTCATCACGTTGGAAAAGTTTGTAATTTCTTACTTCTAAAAAAAGAGCATAACTTCTATTTATTATTACTAATATTTAATTTGTGTTTTTTTTAAAAAAAAAAACGTAAATTCATTTTAAGATTCCTAACATAGCCACTTTCTGAACGAAAACCATAGAGTAAATACTAACCTTGATTCTCAACGTCAAAATCGGCTAACTTCGCTGTAGTTTTTCCCGCAGTTTGGCGTCCACCGATTGATAAAAAATTTTAACATCGTTTTCTATGTATTAATATTGAGAGAACATTAATTTATCCTTATGGTTTATTTCTCCGTGAGACATTTATGAGTTGGACATGTCGTTGATGTGATTGTAAAGTTGTTGTACAGCGGTTGTTGTAATTTTGTAAACATCGGGAACGCAGGCCCCACGTCTATGATTTCTTGTACGTATTTTGGCCATTATCGGTATCATCTTAATTGTGTTATTGGTGTATTGTTACTGTGTATTTTGTTAACATTTTAGAGAATATAGACACGGGAATATAGAAACTTGAGGTATGTTTGTGTGATGATGTTACACGATAGTTACGGAGTTGTGGTCGAATGATGGTGGAAAGAATCATTCACATATTTGATTATCAAAACAATGTGTTGGGAAGATTCATATTTTGGCATATTTTTTTTCGTTATAGTGATGCAGTATTTTGATTATATGTTATGTTTTGTGTTAATGTAAGGTGATAGCAGGTGACGACGTTAGTAACATCTTTACAGGATGTTGTGGCGTAGCGTTCCTTTTTCATAAATTTTTGTATACAGTTTGTCGCGAAACATGAATTTTTTTGCATAATGCATCATTTTTTGTTACAAACATGAAATATATTCAGTTTCAGGTGATCTGACCCATTTTTCCCATATTTTAGTACATTTTCTATATGCTGCCAATGTGAAAGATTTCTTCTTGGAATGAATACTTAATTTGGTGTAATGATTTGAAATATAAAGAAATACAGGTGTAGTCTATTTTTAAGATCCCATAAATATTAGGATTTTACATTGTTTTGTTTCTTTGTTGATGTTAGTCAAATATGATTGATTTTAATATATAGGTCAAAGTAAAAGAAAAATTCTGTATTGTCTATTGCTTGGCAGAGGATCTGTATGTTGTCAATTTTGTTATTTTCTGCTTGTCTTCCATCTTTTTTATCTTATTGATTAAAATTTCCTTTTGTATAGTTATAACATAATTTTACATTTCAATAATTTAAGGATCATTTACTTTAGGATTAATGTTTCTTTGATGATGTTTCTTTGATTTTTCACAATTAACAATATCTATATTTTTTTTAATTAACTAAAAAATCAATAAGGTAAAGATAAATTCCCTAAAGCTTTAAAATAATTCCAATTTAAAAATATTACATTACTAAAGAATACTAAATAATTGTATAAGTTATAAAAATTATTGAAAAAAACATTACAGATGAATTGAGTGACTCCTTCTTTTGGGAAATTGGTCAATAAACCAATACTTAAAAATAAAACTTGTGTAAGACAAGTCATTAATTCACTGGTTTTTGTCTATGACTTTCAATATAGCATTTTAGTATTTTTTTTTACACTAGAAGTTGGCCAATGTGTTATTTGCATAAGCCTTAGAACCTAATTATATTATTAGTTAAATGAAATTGTATAAAACAATCTATGTACTCTGTTTTCTTCTATTAAAATGATGCTTTATCATCTCTTAACTAAACTAAACCATCATACTTAATGGTAATATTATAAATTCAAAAGTTTAGATGGATGGATGTTTGTTACAGTTTATAGCCTAAACGGCAGAACAGATTTGAATTAACTTTGGTACAGATGTAGAAAATAGTCTGGAAGAACACAGGCAACTTGCATTTGTTTTAATTCCACCCGGAGGGGGTCCCGGGCTAAAACTAGTTTTACATATCTTGTTAAGTTATATTATTATGTTTAATTTTTGTACAACATTAACAAGGACAATGTAATTCTAAATAAGTGAACTAAAGAAAGCCATAATTGTATGTAAAATTGTAGATTTATAAAGAGAAGTGTGAAAAGATTTAGCAATCCAGTCTTCTAGAGAATTTAGTGCAAATTAAATGATTCTGGACCTTATCATAATTGTTATTAAATAGTAAATAAATTAAAACTTGATATTTATCATTTTCAGATTGGCAGCATGGCGGAAATAGTGTACCCGCAAGGCTGCCGCCCTATCACGGATGACCTAGGTCCAGATGAGCTGGTTCGAAGGCTAAAGGTAAGATTTATTTCAATCTTACTAATATTATAAATGTGAAGATTGGATGGATGGATGTTGTGTTGTAGCCTAAACGGTTAAACGGATTTTGATGATATTTGGTATAGATGTAAAGGATAGTCTGGAAGAATGCATAGGCTACTCGCTTTTGTATTTTTTTACATCCATGCAGATGGCTTCTGTTGAACTGTTGAATTTTTTAAAAGCTTCAGTACAGTATGTAACACATACACACATAACATTCGTAAACACTTGCTATCTCCTTTACTTCAAAGCAAATGCAAGGAATAGCGATATTTCTGCAAAACAAGTACTATGGTAATGATGTTTAACAATACCGAGGGACCTTTGAGGCTGATCTACCTTCATCACTAACTTGCTGTTATCCCTAAGTAGTGTGAAGACGGTATGTTCTTTTCCATACATCTCTATCAGCCTTTATCTAAATTAACTCACTTCTTAAGCATATCCTCTTTCATGCAAATAATCCATACTTTGGTCTTCCTCTACTGTCAATCGGTTCTGTTTTTGTCAGGAATGACTTCCTGAGATAACAGATTAGATAAAATGTTTGCGGAACATGATTTTCTTAATATAACATATAGAATTACCTCTTTTGCTCATCTTTGTGTCTGAGTATTATTAAAGAAAAGAAGTATTTATTTATAGGAGTGTAACAAATTATATCATAGTGCATTTTTCTGGGATAAAAAGCAACCTAAGTGTTGACTTTACTAGACTTTTTATGTCTTACCAGATGAAAAGCAGATGAATTAAATACATTTCTGTACATAATTGCATTAAGAATTGCAAATGTAACTTCATAACATGTTGCTCAATGGACAAAAATGCTGATGCAAATTAAAACAATGAACAAAATGTGTTGTAAGAGAAACTTGTTAGTCAATAAATCTTCAAACATACTATAAGATAATGAAATGTATTTGATAGCAACTGTGGTCTTCTACTTTCTCTGCTTTATAAAAACTAGCTGTTTACATGCGGTTTTTGTTATTTTTTATGCAAAACTAGCTGTTATTTGCGACTATGTGTTTTTTTTTTAAAATACAGCCTATGTTACTCAGCGGTAACATAGTTTTTAATGGTGTTGAATTTTTTATATTGACCTAATAGTTTTAAGAAACAAATACATACAAAATTACAAATCTTTCCTCGTCATAGTATTAATGTAGGTATAGAAGTATAGACAAAATTAATTAACATATGTCTTATTTTATACTTTAATTATCTTTATAAATTTTGTTAAAATCCGTTTTCAACCATCAATCCATCCATGAGCGTCAGGGGTAGAGAAAAAGTGGGGACAATGAGTCTCCTGACACTTGTGTGCGGTTCACACTTGGCCAGTCCATTTGGTCAATAGCACTCAACTATACTCGCATACACTGGCACATCATGGTAACTAACTGGTACCAGTGAGTTTATAGAATCTGTCTACTTCTTGCATCTGTCAAAGTGTGAACTGCATTATATTTTGCTTAACCTTAATTAAATATTATTTAAAGGAGAATAAGGGAGGTGGGATGATTATGAATGTGGAGGGGTACACCGGTAGAGGTAGACATAGAAAGAGATGGATGGATTGCGTAAAAGGTGACAATCAAGAAGGGAGTGATGAGTAAGATGACGGATGATAGAGTTATGTGGAGGACGAAAACCCGGTGCGCCGACTCTACGAAAGTAGGCTAAGGCAGGGGAGATGATGAATAAGGGAGATGGAATGATGTTATGTATAAATGTTTCTGTGGTGGAAACACAATTGTAATGTTTTATGATTGCTGTGAAAGAAGCCTTTTGAAGTATATATGATATTATGTAAACACTCGGCTCAATTAGATTAGACGTTATTGTATGTTTTTTATATATTCTATATCTTGGTTAGGATATTGTAAAGTAAGAAAGTAATTTTAAAACCCAACTTTACTTTTGAAATTCCATTGTAACAACATGTTTTTTGTTACAAACATACAACTGTTTCTATATTATTATACTAGCTGTTCCCGTGCGACTTCATTCGCATGAAATTATGAAAATTGTTTTATTGATTACATTTGTCAAATTCAATAGCAAATGTCAAAATGACATGACATGATGACAAAGTATGGCAATTTTGCTTCCTTGATTTTAGCAGCAACTTATAGTCTCTGTCCCATATTACGGTATTTATCCAAAATATTTACACCCTAAGTTTAATGGCGTGAAAATATATAGCCTAGAGTGTGATGTAAGTGTAGGGCTTTTTTTTATTAAAAAAAGGAGTTATTTAAAAATATCCTGTAATTGATGATATCTTAGGCAACAAAGAATTGTGTGTTTACGCTTTATTATAATAGTATAGAAGTATAGGTTACTTGAATATCAAAGGTTTACCATTTTTTTCTTGTGGATAGTTCAAAAGTTTGGTTTGAACATACTATAGGTAATATTGAATTTTAAAGCCTTAGTTTACTTAAGCAAAAAGTCATTACTAAAGTACTAAGTATGGTACCGTTAATATATACGAAACAATAAAACATCTTCATGTTACTCTTAAATTGTTAACTTTGTCATTTCGAAATCTTACTAGCCATGTTATATAGTGATTGTGAATCATTAACTAAATCAGTGATAATATGCCGTGCAATTTAAGTCAGTTTACAAATTGTCAAATAGTGAAGTGATTTTTTCTCATGCAATGTTAAAGTTACCTAGTATTTCTATTGTAAACAATTAAAACTAAGTAAGAAGTCAAATTATAAAGTGACGATGTTTTACAATCTGACGGTGGCATATACAACGTCTTCATGCGGTCAATCAATAATTTATTATGTTTGCGGTTGACCGCTTGTAAACGCATTGTCTATAGAAATTTATACGTGCATTCTTATCTATGTGCTTTCATAGAGAATCAAGTTTTAATTAAAATATATTACGCCAGACAGCTTTGCATCACAAAAGATTTAATCAGGCATACAATAAATACAGTAAATCGTAGAATAGTTAGTACAAATGAGCTATAAAATATTAGATCGTGGGTTCGAATCTGTTGTGTTTTTTTACAATAAAACATCGGTAATTTGCTGATGTTATTTATGTTTAGGAAATAATTAAAAATGGATACTACATGCCTCTTAAAATAATGATGTTTTTTTTTAGTTTTCTTCTAATAATTTTCTAATGCGATGTAAATAAACACATTTTCCTATCGTTGACTGTGAAGTTGGGGCTGGTCGTTAGTCTATACTTCAATAGAGGAAAGATTTGTATTTTTGTATGTATTGAAATAACTCAAAAATTACTGGGCCGATTTTAAAAATTCTTTCACCATTAAAATGCAAGTTATCCCTGTGTAACATATTTTTTAATTTCACGTAGACGAAGTCGCGTGCAACAGCTAATAGATAATGAATCTATAGTTTTCTACAGTGGTTGTTAAATTATAACAAGGTAATATTAATACTGTTTGCCGTTATCGCGGTATTGATTTTCTGCAATATGCGAGTTGCAAAACGTTTGTGTCAAGGTGAAGCGACCTGGGCCGCGGACAGTGAATCCTCGTATTAATAATGCACGTGACCTATTGGGGTAGGCAGATATGAATATTTAATAGTATGAAGTACGAAAATAATGTACTCCTTTTTGCTTATTTTTTCTCTATGGCACCGCAGAGTTATGTGTTGACCCATTAAAATCCCCTCGGTGGCCATTCTTAAGTGACCCCTCAAGTGTTCTCCAAGAAACACACCTTTTTTTACCAAACAATAAGAGTTCGCTTTCATGTCACCATTATATTTCTATCAATCTCACTAAAATGTACTGATGACGATATGTTTTTGTACATGTTTTTTGGCAGTGGAAACACAACTCTTTACTTAACTCACTCCTCCTATTTTAAAACCCGTCAGTCACATGTTTTTGTCAATCGTATTTTTGGCACCAATTCTTGTGTAATTTATCATTAATTTTGCAGTATTTATAACTCTATTCTATATATACGTATTATTTATAGTTTTGATAAACGTAAGCATTGTTTTGATAAACATTACGGGAAATATCTAAACGGTTAAATGTACGGAAATAAACATTATTTTCATGCCTTAGAGCGGGCGTACACCTCTGACTAAACTATCGCACAACTGTTGTGCGATTGTCGATTGTTTCGTAGTCAATACAACTGTTTAGTTGCACATCTAAAAATCAAAGCACGACTAAACAGTTGTGTGTTAAAAGTGTCGCACGCTCTTAGGTGTAGAAAATTTAGGGACAAATGTTTTGTGTCTAATCAGGTAAAATCATGCTAAAAGGTAAAGATTTGGATGAATGGTTGTTTGTTACGTATCTCGTAATCGACTTAACGGATCTCGATGAATCAGAATCAACCCCACCCATACACAACCCCTAGACGTCTATATCGATTTGTAGCTGCGAATGAATAGACTTACAAAGATATTAATAAAAGGTCAAATAAATCCATGTAACTATTTAATATGTATCTTACTAATATTATAAATGCAAGTTTGGATGGATGGACGTTAGTTTGTACTGATGAATCATCTCGATGATGTATGGCATACATGTAAAGGAATAGTCTAGAACTTACAAGCTACTCATTTGTTTTGTTTTTTAAATTCCACTCGGACAGAGTCGCGGGCGAGAGCTAGTATCGAAATTAACTGAATAAGTGATAATTAAAATTATCACACCGTTTCGAACTAAATGACTTGAAGATACCTCGTATATATTTTGCTAACGATATAACTTTAGGCGTCGCCAG
>NW_013525336.1:1802817-1818290 GCF_000836215.1 Papilio polytes | reverse complement strand
CCGCGACACCGTCATCGTGGAATTAATAAAAATAAAACTAGTAGCTTATGTGTACTTTCAGACTATCTTCTACATCTACGCCGAATTTCATCGACATCCACTCAGTAGTTAGACTAAACTTTAGCACACATCTATCTACACTTTCACATTTGTAATATTAGTGAGATAGTAAGATTTTTATTGTCTTAAAAGGTAGGCAGCTTTCTTTTGGCGACGCTAATAAATAGATTTTTTTCGTTTAGTTTGTTTGACAAAGTATACTAAAATGTATAAAAAAATGTAGGACGGGTTGTATTTTATGTTAATATTCGTATTGATTTTATAAAAAAAAAACAAGGGAAAATGTATTTGTTTTTTTCATTTTTGTACCGGTTTTACTTTAACAGAGGCACGTTAAAAAACGAACGCATAATTTAAAATATCAATAAAAATAAGATTTCGTTATTCCGAAGATCTAATTTATTTTTCATGTCACTATGTTGTTAATAACGGGCCTTGACTTAGTATGAAAATCAACTGGTTTACGTTATTAACGCGATAACTGCTATAAATAGCGTGTTTCTATGCCACATGTTAGCGATAATCATTACTCTCCGGTTCGTTGATCTGAAAACGGTATGTTTTCTTATGTATAAAACATAATAGTTCGTTATTTATATGTTATGCAATTATTCTTTATCTGTAAATTATTATAAACTAGCTTTCGCTCGAGACCCCGTCCGCGTGGAAAAAAAAAAACAAAATTGAGTAGTCTATGTTTTCTCCCAGACTATCCTCTACATCTATACTAAATTTCATCGAAATCCGATCAGCCGTTTAGGCTACAAACTCGAACAAACATTCATCCATCTAAACTTTCGCATTTATAATATTAGTATGATAAATTTTAGATGATGGTAATAAATATGTAAAACGCTTACGTAATTTCTAATTATTAGACTAGCTGTTACGCCTTGTCCCCGTGAAATTAAAAAATAAGCCTATGTTACTCACAGATAAATTACCTTTCTTTTTTAAAGTATTTTTAAAATCGACCCAGGAGTTTCTTCTTCTTTATTATTAGTACAGATTATTATTATTGAAGTTTTTTTTTAAATTATAACTTTTTTTTTAATTTAGGTAATCTGTAGGCTTCTGCTAGCATATGGTTTACAACAATATTCGAATGACGGGATTCAAACAAGCGACCTCGTAATCCAAATCCGTAGATACCTTTAACCATTAGGCCATTGGATCTTCGATATTAAAAAACAAATAAAGATTTTTTTTTCATTATTAAGTTCTCAGTTGCCAAACTTGTATGCCCATGTAACGATATATCGACATAGATACATAAATGAATACTAATTCGCATTTCAATTGTTTTCTTAACCGAGTTACTTAAAGCCTCGGATATCTGAAAGCAATCAGAATGTTATAGTATGAAGACACAACTGTGTCGTATCGGTTAGAAAGAATAAGAGTGTGCGCATTGAAACTAAATTATCGCACAACCGTTTAGTCTAGCTTTGATTCCTATTTGAGGTGCGCACATTACTCGATTTTAAACAATCACATGTGCGAAAGTATAGTCAAAGGTGTGCGCACTCTAAATATGCGTTGTTATAAGGGGTTTTGATTACTTTTTACTTTCGAAGTGTATTTCTTTGTCTATTCTATGTCCCTTTATCCATAAAATAATATAATGAATCCAATTTACCTCACATAATATATGCAAGGAGTGAAAAAGCCGGACATACGTGACCTATTTTACGCGACCTCCACTTCTGTGAAGTACTCCAATGTAATGTTAAGTTTAACTTGTTATTGCTTATTAAATGTATTCAAATAAACCCTAAAATCAATGGTCGGTGGTTCAATGTAAACACATTCATCATAAATAGCGAATTTCCAATTTCATATGTACAGTCGGGGAACTTGGCAGTGTACCTTAACACTCAATAGTGTCAGTGTGACGAATGACTAATTAAAAAAATCTACTGAACTAGTTTATTTCATATCCAAAAATATGACTCCTAAAAATCGAATTAAGGGTTAAAAGCTTTAGGGCCTATCCCACCAAATTGTATATTGTGTAATAATAATTCAACCTGTAAACTTTGTGATGGAAATTCGGATTTTGTTAGTTTATCTGACAGTGACAGTGACAGTGTCATTTTTAAGCTATCTGAGCCTCTATCAGCTAGTGGTGGGACAGACCCTGAGTCTTTTGAATATATAGTACGCAAGGATACAGCTTCTAAATTTGTTTGTAAGTGGAAGACCGACTTTACGCGACTGTAAATTTAGTTCTTACGGCAAAGGATCTTGATTCAACCTGCACATGTCTAAGGAAAACCTATGCCTCTCAGTAGGGAGGCAGAGGAGGGGTATAGATAACGAAACTCTTAATTAATTTATATTAAAGTTGTACACGTAAACTGTAGTTTTAGTTATTTGACAATTTAAACACTTTAACTGCCAACGACTTGTTCTTCGAAGTTTAATGGTCGCATTATATGTGTTAACATAGTACAACTTGTTGCAGGCTTTGGCCCATACTCTGCAAGGTCTAGGTCAAGATGAGGGAATGTACCAGCAATATATACCGCTGGCGATACACCTGGCGGACGAGTTCTTCCTCACGCACCCATCGCGTGATGTCCAGCTGTTGATAGCGTGCTGTATTGCTGATGTGCTCCGAGTTTATGCTCCAGAAGCACCGTATAAAGACCAGGAACAGGTATACTTCCGAATAATCTAAATGTATAGTTCGATTCAAAGTTAATAGTGGCTCGCTATCTAACACAGTACACAATTTTATGTATTGGCAGGATGTAAAGCAATACTATCAGAAGGCTCATTTAGCACTCTATTACGTAAATTTGTGCTCGCAGCTATGTTAGCAACTGTTAATCGACCAATCAGCCCAACGGGAAACAGCCGAGCCAGTACAAACTTTGTATGTTACTGTACATAAAGTCAAGATCTTCCAAAATATCCGAGAATTATTATTTCAAATGAAAGGCATGATTTTTTATGACTCTATTTTCTTAGGTGAAAACAATATTTCTGTTCCTGATAAACCAGCTGCAAGGTCTACGGGATCCCAAGGATCCAGCCTTCAAGCGCTACTTCTATCTACTTGAGAACCTTGCATATGTCAAATCTTTTAACATGTGCTTTGAACTGGAAGATTGTCAGGAAATATTCTGCGCACTCTTCTCACTAATGTTCAAGATAGTCAAGTGAGTGGGAATGTGTTTGTATTCTTTGTAAAGTTTTGATTGAATTCTTTATGCCGCACACAGAGACGGTTAATGTTTATTTAAATAGTCGTTTACTGTAGATTTTTCGAGTAAGCCTGAATTCGCTGAAATAGCGAAGTTACCGATGCCCATAGACTTCCGTAATAGCAGATGCGTTGCCTACCTTTAATCAACAAAGATACTTTCTAAATTATTATGAGTTTTCTAATTTTTAAGAAAATCATACTCCATTTCTGAACTGGAAGTCAAAATGCATGATCTATTATACTTTATGACACTGAGTGTAGTCTGATATGTGATTTTTATATATAGAATCTCATAGGCATGAAAAATTCTTGTTAACATATTATTTACTAGCTGTTGCTCGCGACTTCGCCCGCTTGAAATTAAAAAACATAGCCTATGTTACACAGTGATAAAATACCTTTTTAATCATAAAAGAATTTTTGAAATCAGCCCAGTAGTTTTTACGTGAATCGAATACATACAAAAATAGAAATCTCTTTATAATAGTAAGATAGATTAGAATCTTTTAGGCCATAGCCTTTATATTATTATACTAATTACTAATATTATAAATGTGAAAGTTTAGATGGATGGATAGATGAATGGATGGATGTTTGTTAGAGTTTGTAGCCTAAACTGCTGAACAGATCTCAATGAAAATTGGCATACATATAGAGGATAGTCTAGAAGAACACATATGCTACTTGGTTTTGTTTTTTTTAATACCACGCGGACGGAGTCGCGGACGAAAGCTAGTAGCCTATATTATTTAGTGAGTATCTTCCTAATGGTAAAGAATTGTTTGAAATAACAAACAAATTAATAAATACACGATCTTACAGCACGGAACATTCAACTAAGGTGAAATCATTCATGTTGGATGTACTCTGCCCACTCATCACGGAGTCAGATGTGGTCTCCAACGAGCTGCTGAATGTGATCCTGATGAACCTGGTGGAACCAAACAAGAGGGAACACAAGCACGCATACTCCCTCGCTAAGGATCTTATCGTCAAGACCAGTGAGACACTAGAACCTTTTATACAAACAGTAAGTGAGGTCAAGATTTACTGGTTTTTAAACTTATGATGTAGCTAGCTGTTCCCATGCGGCTGCACCCGCATGAAATTATAAAAACTTTATTTTATTGTTTACATTTGTCAAATTCTCAATTGTAAATGTCAAAATACCAATTACCTTACTATGGCAATCTTGCTACCTTGATGTTGGCAACAACTTATGGTCTCTTACCCACATTATGGTTTTTATCCAAAATATTTACACCCTAAGTTTATTGGCGTGAAAATATATAGCCTAAAGCGTGACGTAAGTTTAGGGCTTTTTATTAAACAAAGAGTTATTCGAAAATATGCTGTGATTGCTGACATCTTAGGCAACAAAGAAGTGTGTGTTTACGCTTTATTATAATAGTATAGATATGTGTGAAATCAAAGACATTAAAATATGTATAGACTAGGCACATAAGACATTTTTTTTACCGGTACTTTCTCTGAAAGTATTGTGTCCTTGTATAGACATTTAATAAAACATTGGCAAAATAATAATAAAGTCTGTCTTTTGTTATGAAATAAAATAAACAGTGTTATGAAACGCAAATCTATGAATTTATTTACCTTTATTAGTAACTAATTAAAATACAAATTAATGGTTTTGAAGATCTATTAATAAAGTGAGATTATGTGAAAAATGTCTCAATAGCAGTGTCATTATGCCTTATCTATATATTTTTTAAATCTGTGTAAAATTCTGTTTTTGTGTTAATCAGTGGAAACAACTTAATATATTGGTTAATATGACTGGTTATAGTTTGACTAGTAATTAAAGTCTTGCTCTGCTTAAAAGTAAGGTACCAATTATTTTTCACACATTAAAAAGTTAAAAATAAAGCTGATTGATGTGCCAATAGGCTAGGATTTTTATATTCTTTGTTACACTATAACTATTATAAACAAAACAATATAGATTTTATAGATTTGCTATGATTTTGAGTGTATAGTTCTAAATGTAATTTTTTTTTAATTTCAGTTCTTTAATCATGTCCTCATACTGGGGAAGGAAGACAAAAGTCTGCTTATGTTTTCAAAAGTATTCGAGCTAATATATGAACTGTACCAGTGTTGCCCATCTCTACTATTGTCGGTGTTGCCACAGTTAGAATGCAAACTTAAATCCGCTCAGTTCCAAGAAAGACTTAGTGCGGTCGCTTTACTCGCTCGTATGTTCTCAGAACCGGGTTCAGAACTCGCTAAACAATATCCCGCACTATGGCGTGCCTTTTTAGGTCGTTTTAACGATATCGCCGTACCAGTTAGGATCAAATGTGTCCAATATTGTATGCATTTTCTAGTACATCATCCGGATTTAAGAAAAGATATAACTGATACGTTAAAAATGAGACAACACGATGCTCACGAACAAGTCCGTTACGAAGTTGTCATGGCGATAATCGCAACCGCACAGAAAGATTTCCAAGCGGTCGCTGAATCCGAGGATCTCCTACATTTTGTTAGAGAACGTACGTTGGATAAGAAATTTAAAATAAGAAAGGAGGCCATGTCAGGATTGGCTATGATTTATAAAAAATTCTTAACAGAGAGTTCAGTACCTCCTGCTACGGAGAAAGCCGTTCAGTGGATAAAAGATAAAATACTCCATGGGTATTATATGACTGCTTTGGAAGATAGATTGCTGGTGGAAAGATTATTAAATACATCTCTAGTGCCGTATACATTACCACCGCCAGTACGGATGAAAAAATTATATTATTTAATGTCAAATGTTGATGATAATGCAACAAAAGCATTCATAGAGTTGCAAAAACATCAATTAGCGGTGCGTAGGACCGTCGCTGAGTGGGTAGATCTGCACAGGAAACCTCCAACTCCGACAGTACAGAAGGAAATGATAGCGAAAGTACTACATATTAGTACTAAATTCCTACCAGAGTCGGTGAAAGCTCAGGAATTTCTGAACAAGTTCTCACAACATATGAAGAAGGCGCCGGAACTACTTCAGGGTATGGAGACCATATTGAATCCGAATGTCAGCTGTGAAGTTTGCGTTAAGACTACGGTGAGTTATTTTATTAATTTAGATTTAATTTATACTATAATCATTATCATCATCTTTCTCCTTATCCTACTCCCGGAGGGACGCAACAGGTTTTTGTCCTCCACATAACTCTATCATACGTCATCTCAGTCATCACTCCCTTCTAGATCATGTCACCTTTCACGTAATCCATCCATCTCTTTCTACGTCTACCTCTACCAGTGTACCAAACTCATAACTAATGTCCGTCTTGTTATGCGATTCAACCCTCCTCATACTATGCCCATACCAAGCTAATCTTTTACTCCTCACCTTCTCTACCACTACTGTTCTCTCAAACTTTCTCTAATACACACATCCATCTTAATATTTAGATTTAATTTATAATCCAATTGATTTATACAAAGACATTTAAGAATATAGACTAGACATAGGGAACATTTTTTCACTGGTATTTTCTCTGAAAGGTATTATATTAGTTGTTAATAGTGCCACCTCATGTCCTTGTATTGACATGTCATAGTTTTTTTTTTACAAAATTATAAAAAGCTCTATGTTTTGTTTTAAAATAAGCAAAAGCGTTAAAAATAAAATGTAAACATTTAAAGAAGAGAAAAATGTTTCAACTATTCCTACTCTATATATTCCTAAGATCTCTAGATTTATAGCCTGTTTTAAATCTTTCTCCTAAATTTAAATAAAACTACCTTTTTAATTTAACTATACTCACAATTTTATTGTAATTACAATATTTTTGAATGGATTTAACCATCTTAATTTGTCTATTTTCACAATAACGTCAAATTCACCAACTTGAACATCTATAGGTGTTAATTTCTCTCCATAATTTTAATCTAACGGCCGATTACTGAAACGTTATTTAAATATTGCGTTTAAATTCCAAATTCCTTACAAATAACGTCTATCGGATTGTAAACTTGGTTCCTTTCAGTATTCGGTCGTTTCGCTTCCTAAGTGACTACACCACTCAGAGTGCAGCAATTAATGTAACATGTTTGTTTTACAATGTTTTGTATGTAATTCAGTCAAGCGTACTAAAGAAACTCGGTCAGCCAGTGATGACCAACTTGTACTACAACACCGTGAAGATGTTGCTGGAGCGTGTCAGCTCAGTCATGATTGATCATGATTCGCTCTTCATATTGGTCGAGTACGTAGAAGGAGCGGTTAAAGGAACAGATACTTCTATCGCTGAGGAATGTGGTAAGTAACTTTAAAACACTAGCTTGTGACCGTGACTTTCGCTTCGATTTAAAAAACAAACTTGTTAAGCTATGTATTGATTATTCCAGACTAATAAAATTATGTCAAATTTCATCCAGACCCATATTGGAGTAGACAATAAACATACCTTTTTAATATATATTTTTAAATATTACTAATATTATAAATGCGAAAGTATGCAAGTTTGGATAGATGTTTGTTAGAACCTAAACGGTTGCACCTCAATGAAATTTTGAATAGACATAATCTGGAAGAAACAGAGGTTATTTAACAATTTTTTAATTCTGCGCGGACGGAGTCGCAGGTGACAGTTAGTCAGAAATAAAAGTACAGTCGCGGAAACCCGCGGTGTTATTTAATGAAAAGTTGCCTTGTTCCTTGCAACGTAACAAACTACGATTCAAGCAATTCACATACCGCGTACAGTTACCTTTAAGACTATCAAATGCCAGTTCATGCTCCCGCTTTCGTTCAAGTTAAATTTGCAAATACTAAAAAATATAGCCTATGTTATAAACAGTGAAAAAAATGAAATTGGTCTAGTAGTTTTTTAGTTATTTCAATGTGTACAAAAATATATACAAATACTTTTCTTTATAACATTTAATATAAAAAAATGTAGCCTATGTTACTCACTGATAACGTAGCTTTTTTATGGTGAAAGAATTTTTAAAATCAGCCCAGTAATTTTTACGTGAATCAGATACATACAAAAATAAAAATCTTTCTTTATATTAGTATAGATGTATGGTAATTTTGCCATCCAGGTATAGAGCTGAAGAAGGCGGCGGAGCGCGGGCTGAAGCTGCTGGTGATGCTGTCGTTCGTGTTCCCGGCGCACTTCCTGCACGAGAACATCCTCGGCCGCCTCACCTCCATGCTGGAGATGGATGATGAGACCGTCGCGCCGCACATCCTGGCCGCGCTCACCTTCCTCGGCAAATATAGACCTTTGAGTAAGTTTCTTTTATTGGAAATACACAATATATACATTCATCACCATTATAATCACTATCACCATCATCTACCAATATCATCATCATCTCCCCTGCCTTATCCTACTCCCGTAGTGTCGGCGCACCGGGTTTTCGTCCTCCAAAGCACTCTATCATCCGTCATCTCAGTCATCACTCCCTTCTTGATCATGTCACCTTTCACACAAACCATCTATCTGTTTCTACGTCTACCTCTACCGGTCTCCATCATCTTCCATTATCATCAGTCATTCTCTGCTCACTGTTGGATATAATTTTTCCCAATGCCTTCCAAAAATGTTTTTAGGTGGTAGTGCCCGCTTTAACATGTTAGCACTGCAGTGCCGGCACGCCCCCAGTAATACCACGACCACACAGAAGACAGCCGTCAAATGGAAGCAATTCCGTGTTTCGTCTGATGAGTGTGGTGCCGTAGGCCTAATTTAAGTCCCTTTCTGTTTACCACCCTTTTCTTATAAGGAGAGGTTGGGAAGGGGAAGTGGATTTGACAGTGGAGGAGATGCATAGGAAGGGGAAATATCCTCTTTATGTGCGTCTCCTCCTCCGTCGTATAAGGGTAGATCTGCGATTGCGGATGTCTATGGGCAGCGGTCGCTTCGCCATTTTAGCGATTTCAGGTAGCCGCTTGCTCGTTTGCCACCTTACGTTATGAAAAAAAAAACTGTGGTCCTCAATATACACATTTCCTAGTGTTAACTAAAATAAACATAAATAGTAACTTAAGATAACGGTATTTTTTTTTTGTTTTTTGTGTAGTCTTTGTTTTTTCGCAAAAAAAAAACTTAGAAATAAGTCTTATTTCAAATTGTAAACTATATCTGTTGATCCATTCAAGCATTGATATAATGTCTATGGGCAGAGATACCTTCGCTATTATGGCGAAACCATACCGTTTACTTATACTCACCAATGGCGTAATGGAAAAAGAGATTATCGAGCCTACGGTTGTAGGTTTGAATTGAAGAGCAGAAGTGCCTAGCATAATGGTTTGAGAGATTTTTAAATTTGTATGAAGTTTGTTCATTAAAATGTCATCGAACCCGATGCGAATCTTGCAAATTTTCGTACTGTCTTTTAGAATTTCGATGTAATGCTTATAATATTTTTTCTTTATTCCAGGTGAGGCGTGTCCTTCTTTGTTCCCGAAATTGATAGATCTGTGTAAAGCGTACGCTGAAATCGGGACACCAAAACAAGCTAAGAATGCTGTCAGGTAATACTATGTTTCAAATATATGCACTATAATTACCTTTATTTGACTTAAATCTGTAGAAAATTACAATAAAAATCATATATTTCCGTTTCGATTTGTTTAGGTGATTCATTGTTAAAATATAAAACGTCAATTTGTAAACAATTCAATCTGTATCAATCTATACTTCTATATTAATATAATAAAGCGTAAACACACACTTTTTTGTGGCGTAGCCTGTCAGCAATCATAGCATAAATTTGAATAATTCTTTCTTTAATAAAAAAAACCCTACACTTATGACACGCTTTAGGCTATATATTTTCACTCTATTAAACTTTGGGGGTAAATAAATTGGAAAAACCCCTTATATGGGAAAGGGACCATAAACTACAAGCTGCCAACATCAAGGAAACAAGTTTGTCATGGTTTATCATCATGTCATTTCATTTTGACATTTTCAATTGATAATTTGACAAATGTAAACAATCAAATAAAATTTACATAGTTTAATGCAGATGAAGACGCAGGGAACAGCTAGTATTAATATAAAACGCAAACACACACAAATAATTCTTTTTTTTAATAAAAATTTACGTCTCGCTATAGCGCTGGCTATATATAATAATAAATTGAAAAAAAAACCTTCATGTGGAAAAGGGT
The DNA here is from genome assembly GCF_000836215.1 of Papilio polytes. Lineage (NCBI taxonomy): Eukaryota > Metazoa > Arthropoda > Insecta > Lepidoptera > Papilionidae > Papilio > Papilio polytes. The sequence continues at coordinate 1,807,869 of NW_013525336.1, read as the reverse complement.
TCATAAACTGACAACAAGGTAGTTAGGTTGCCATGGTAACGGCAATTGTTATCCAATGACAGTCCTACGTTGTCATTTGAGCATTTGACATTTGAGGTTGTTAATTTGACAAATGTAAACAATAAAATAAAGGATGATGTTATGAGAAGAGATGAATTGCATTTTACAAGAAGGGAGTTAGTTATGAAAGTGGTTCACCGGTAGAGGTATACATAGAAAGAGATGGATGGATTGCGTGAAAGGTGACATGATCAAGAAGGGAGTGATGACTGAGATGACGTATGATAGAGTTATATGGACCCTAAGAGAGTAGGATAAGGAGAAAGATGATGATGAGTAAGTCGTTGTCAATTTGTTACCCAGATGCCTGTACGTGAACGTGCCGGAGCAGCGCGGGCAGATCTTCACGGAGATGCTGGAGACGCTGCGCGGCACGCTCAGCCCGCACTCGGAGCACTACCGCACCGCCATCGTCACCCTCGGACACCTCGCGCACAACCTGCCCGACGCCTTCCCCGTACACATCAAGAACATCGTCTCCAGGAAGGTAAAACATCCAATATACGATTCATCAGCACCAGATCACTATACGTCCCCACTAAGGGGCTCGGAGCCTTTTTTTATTAAGTGGGGAAATGCGTCACCGCATACCACCGCTCCCTAAGAGGGAAAAGGCGCGGAAGTTGTGTTGGACTCTCTCCCGATAAGCGGGAGCATACCAACTAAAACCCCACTGTCTCCATCGTTTCACCGGGCACCGGGGTGTGGGCCCACAAGAAGAATTCATCCACTCCCCGGTGGTGATTGGCTGTTACGCCTCCTCTGATGTTAATCCACTCTTGCGCGGAGAACCACGCGCCCTCTGCTACTCTATTGGAGTGGCGAGCTTCCCCTTAGCTCGCCACTCGAGTAAAAGGGGCTCGGAGCCTACCCTAAGTTAGGGTGACTAGGACATAGTCAACGCTGCACTGCGGGTTGGTTGACTTCACATATATCTTTGAATTTCTTTGACTATGTGTGTAGGCATCACTATGTTTTTCTTCACTGTAAGAACGTCGGGTAAATTATGTACATATGAAAAGTCGAAAAATCTAGAATCACATTGGTACATGGCGGGTATCGAACTTAAGACCTGTAGATTACAAGTCAAGTGCTTAAACCACTGAATCACTGACGCTATAACGATATGAGACGCGAATATACGATTAAACCAAACATTGTACAAAAGAAGAAATTAGTTGGTATTTGTATGTAAAAAATATAGTTGTAGCTCGCGACTTCGCCCGCGGAAAAATGTAGCCTATGTTATAAAGTGATAAAATAGCTTTTTAATGGTGCATGATTATTTTTAATCAGTCCAGTTTTTGAGTCATTTCAATATATACAAAAATACAAATCTTACGTTTTTATAATCTTGTATAGAATATTTTAATTGACAAACGAGTATTAGGAATATTTCGATATTTTTATACGTTTGTCTGTGTGTTTGTGTGCGCTAATCTCAAAAACAGGTTAACTATTTTGGATTCTGTTTCCTTTTATCTAAAGCGAATAATAAAATTCTAGTATCTATAAATACTGAAAAAAAATCAATTTGAAAAAAATAAGATTAGATTTTCAAAAAGTTTGTCTACGGTATCGCTGATGCGTTTTTGTTTTTGATGAGCAGTTTTAATATTAAATAGGTTACTTCTAACCTTCATTTCATATGTTTCTATGAAAAAAAAATGTTTTTTTGTATGTAGATAGTAAAGGAGTTGTTAGTACGCGAGGGCGGCGGCGGGTGCAACGCGCCGGCGGGCGAGTGGTGCGCAGAGTCGGAGCTGCCGGAGGAGACGCGCTGCAAGCTGGAGGGGCTGAAGTGCATGGCGCGCTGGCTGCTCGGCCTCAAGCGGGACGAGCTCTCCGCACAGAAGACGTTCAGAATGCTTAATGCCTTCATCTTGCACAAGGGAGACCTTCTCCAGGTACGTGGTGGAGCTGGGAACTTCCTAGCCCATGCCGCAATACAAGTCAAAACAAAAACAAGTTGGAAGAAAAGAGACGGCGTAAAAAACATCCTCGCACTGTAGGGCACGCCCAAAAAATACCCTGACCACACAAATACAGACGTGAATTGGGAGTAATTCCGCGTACAGTCTGATGAGTGTGGTGCCGGAAGTCCAACGTTAGTCCCTTTCCAGACTTTTTCTTATAAGAAAAAAATGACAAGGGAAAGAGGATTTGACAGTGGAGACGCATAGTAAGGGGAAATATCCTCTTTATGTGAGTCTCCTCCATCAATTAAGGGTAGGCAATACATCCGCTATAGAGAATGTCTATGGGCAGCGATCGCTCCCCTTTTTAGCGTATTCAGGTAATAGTAAAGTTTTCTAGTCTACTTTTAAACTGCTAGTTGTCCTATAATTCTTAACCGTATTATCTGTACCTTTTTAGTAGATATCCTTATAATTTTTTTAATAGTTATTTTGATGTATTTCCAGCAAAATCAGCTATCAAAAGCGGAGATGGCGCACCTGCGGCTGGCGGCGGGCGCGGCCATGCTGAAGATCTGCGAGCAGAAGGGCGTCGGCGACCAGTACACTGCAGAGCAGTTCTACAACCTCTCACATCTTATGATTGTATGTACACTTAGTAGCAATGAAAATGTATCACGATACATTTTAATTTTTTAAAAAAATTTTACAAGTTTAAATTTAGTGGCATTTTAATACTTTTTTTATTACTTGGAAATAATTAAATAATGTAATAAAAATGTTTTTCTCGTATAAATTTTGAAAGTTACGAAGTTTAGAATAGAAATAGTGTAGAAAGGTTTGTTATTTGAAGTTAGCTAGAAGTATATAATTGTAATGAAAATACTTTTGTATCAGGATGAAGTACCACAAGTTCGTGAATTTTTCGCGGCGAAGCTTCATAAAGGACTTTCAAAGGTAATGTATATGAGTTAGTTTTAATTAATAAAATTTGAATTCAATATTTTTTTTTTAAATGTTTCAATGTTTCGCCTAGTTCTAAACCTAACCATTTTTTTTAATTAAGAAAGTCTTTTTACTAGAAAAATCCGTATATCCTATTGGTCATTATTTAAATTCACTTTTTTATATTTTAAATATATTCACATTGATATAAAAGTCCATTATTTCACAAACTGCATCTTATTTATGCTATCTAAACTAATATTACAAAGTGGGAAGTTTGGTATTTTTGTATGTATTGAAATAACTTAACTACTGGGCTGATTTCAAAAATACTTCTACCATTAAAAAAACTACGTTATCTGTAACAAAGCCGTGAAGTTAAAAAACAACATTTTGTTATTTCACACAGACGCAGTCGTAAGATAAAGCTAGTTTATAAGTATGTGTGTATGCAGGGTATCCCCAACAAGTGCCTGCCGCTGGACTTCATGGGCATGTACGCGCTGGCGGGGCGCGAGCCGGAGCGGCGCGTGCGCAGCCTCGTGCGCCAGTACATGCTGGCCGACGTCGTGCGCCGCCGCGACTACGTGCGCAACATCACCGTGGGCACCAAATGTACGTTACACCTCACCACCACACTACACGTCACCACCACACTATACGTCACCACCTCACTATGCGTCACCACCTCATTATACGACACCACCTCACCATACGTCACCACCTCACTATACGTCATCACCTCACCATACGTCACCACCTCACCTCACCACCGAGGGGCTCGGAGCATACATTAAGTTAGAGTGACTAGGTCATAGGCAACCACGCTGCACTGCGGGTTGACTACAGTGGTAGTGCCCGCTTTAACATCTTAGCTCTGCAAGGCCGGCTCGCCCGGTGAAATACTACGACCACACAGAAGACAGGCGTGAAGTGGAAGCAATTCCGCGTACAGTCTGATGAGTGTCGTACCAGAGGCCCAACTTTGATCCCTTTTCCTTCCCACCGCTTTTATAAGAATAGATTGGGAAGAGAACGTGGATTTGACGGTGGAGGAGATTCATAGGAAGGGGAAATATCCTCTTTATGTGCGTCTCCTCCTCCGTCGATTAAGGATAAGCAACGCATCCGCTATTGCGGATGTTTATGGGCAGCGGTCGCTTCGCCATTTTGGTGGATTCTAGTGACCGCTTGCTCTTTTGTCACTCATGATATAAAAAAAAAACTTCACACATATCTTTGAATTTTTTCGCCGATATTTGCAAGCATCACGATGTTCTCCACCGTAAGAACGTTGGGTAAATTATGTACACATGAAAAATCTAAGATCACATTGGTACATGGCAGGATTCGAACCCAAAACTAGTAGATTACAAGTCAAGTGTTTAAATCACTGAGCCACCAACGCTGTTATAACGTTATACATACTTGCCACCATTTGGTGTCAGCCCCTTTAGACAAAGTAATATTCGATTATCACAATCGCTGATCGAATAGTCAAAAATAGTCAAAAAACAATAACATTTGATAAGTCGCGTGCTTGTCTCGTCTTCATTTCTATACTTATTGACTCTTTTTGTCGCTTTCAATGGCGAAATCTAGTTATAATAAAGATGTTTTTTTAATAATGTTTATATGTGTGCAGTGGAGCGCGCGGTGAGCCAGCTGCCGCACATCCTGCCGGACTACATGCTGGTGTTCGCGGTGCCGGTGCTGGCGCACGACCCCGCCTTCACCGCCTACGACAACATCGCGCAACTCAAGGTATACTTATATTTATATCTTCTATTTTCATCACATACTTGCACTTGTACAGTAGAACCTCGATAACTCAAACATCGGTAACTTAAAAACCTCTATAACTTCAAAAAATAATATGTTCCCTTCCCGTCAGATCCCAAAACCTCTACAACATAGACCCGTGATAACTTAAAACCTCTATAATTTAAAATACTGTATTAACAAACGGTCGACATAATATATCTATAGGCTTTCATATCTGAAACCAAACCTTTAAGATTATCTTTCACACAATATATTTATACTTTCTCTGATCATCCACTTTCTTAGTAGCCACATTTCATTTTAACTGGCTGTTCCCGTGCGGCTTCATCCGCATGAAATTATAAAA
>NW_013525336.1:1745038-1802791 GCF_000836215.1 Papilio polytes | reverse complement strand
ATTGTTTACAATTGTTAAATTGTCAATTGCAAATGTCAAAATTACTGTTACCATAACAACCTAGCTTCCTTTATGTTGGTAGATTGTAGTATATGGTCCCTTTCCCACATAATGTTTTTTCCAATCTATTTACCCCCTAAGTATGATAGTGTGAAAATGTATAGCCTAAAGCGTGTTATAAGTGTAGGGCTTTTTATTAAAGAAAGTATTTTTCAAAAATATACTGTGATAACAAAGTAGTGTGTTTAATTTTAATATATTAGTATAGTCTGTGCGCCTTGTAAGTATGTATGTATTGTTAGGAACAAAATTATTACAGTGCTGTAGAATTGGCGCAACTCTAGATTATCGGCATAAACGTCACGTCCCTAGCTGACAGCTGACAGCTGTCAATGTCACTAGAAGTACGGCTAGATTGGCGCGCAACCTGATTCCCACGACAAGTCTTGCTCTGAGTTTAAAGCGACAGTATTAATTAAATAAGTTGTCTAAAAGTATGTATGTTTGTATGTTGCAGGTGATAAAGCAATGCCTGTGGTTCATCCTGGAGCCGCTGATAACTCGCAACGACTTCTACTGCTACGGCTTCTACAAGAGCCTCGTGGAGCGCATGAAGAACCATAAGGATGCCATACACGAGAATGATGACGCTTTCAACTTTGTTAGTATAGTATATATGACTTATAAGCTTTTACCCGCCACTTCGTCCGCGTGGAATTTAAAAAAAAAAAACAAAATTGAGTAGCTTATGTGTTCTTCCAGACTATCCTCTACATATATATCAAATTTAATTGAAACCCGTTCAGTTGTTTAGGCTACAAACTCTAACAAACATCCATCCATCCATCTAAACTTTCGCATTTGTAATATTATTAAGATTATTTACATATCAATATTAATTATATTCAAGTTGTTATTTAAATATTTTTATTTGCATGGAGGGTCTATGATTTCCGTTTGGTATACCTCTTTGAAAACGAAAAAAATGACTATGTAGTATTTTTTTTAATGAGATATGTTGTGCAGAAACTGTGGGCGGTGTGCGACCTGGCGATGTCGGTGATCTGGTCGCGGTCCAGCAACTACGAGATGCGGGAGTTCCCCTCCGACGCGCGCATCCCCACCATGTACTTCTCCCCGCAGCCAGACTTCTTCCTCAACACGCGCGTCTTCCTGCCGCCAGAGCTGCAGGTAGCGTTAATAAACTAACTGGCCAAGTAAAATTTAAAAAAATGAGTATCCTATGTGTTCTTCCAGACTATCCTTTACATCTATACCAAATTTCATGAAAATCCGTTCAGCCGTTAAGAATATTTTTTAGTCTAAATATCTGCATTTATATTTAGTGAGAGTTTCGCGTCTTCGTCCGCGCAAAAAAAATAGCTCTTAATTCATGACAGAATCTTTTGAAATAGGCCTTGTAGTTTTTGGATTATTCCAATATTCCTCTTTATATTTGTATAGATGACATCTAAATTATACGACAAAATTGGGTTAAAACCTGGTTTACATTTGACCACACAGTTCGACTACCAGAAAAATTACCTTGTTCCTTAAGAGCAACTTCGCCTCTAATAAATAACTAATTAGGTAGCAGTGGCTTGTTCACATGATAATAGTAGAAAGCAATTAGCCTTTTACCACTAGATATACATTTTTTCGTACAGACACGTTCAAAAGTGGCTTATTAAGATTTTTCACGTCTTATCCAATACCGGCAGTTTTCCCAACTGTACATTTGGACAGTATCACTCAATCACGACTGCCAATTGGCACAATGAAAACAATAACTGGCGCCAGTGAGTTACTACATTCCATGCTTGGCTTGCGTTTTGGTAGTTGTTTAATGTTTATCAAAATTTCTGTCTACAGTTTAAAAATAAAATGTTCTATGATAGTTCTTCATATTTCTTTAGAATACAGCGCAAAATCCGGCAAATTTAGATATGACTAAGGTAGTAATTGATGTATTTTTTTGTATATTCTAGTTCCAGGCTAAGAAGGTTGTGCCGCCGGTGGATCGCGCACCGAAGAAACGTAACCGAGGAGTTCCAGATCGCGAGAACACCAACGATGTTGAGGTAATACTCCTACCATTATCTACCACGATCTTCCACAATCTACCAGACTAATGTACAGTCAGGGCCCTTTGCAGTGTGACTTTGTAATTGTTTTTCTTGCAATGAGACAATCCACTTCTTATAAATAACTAATTATCGTATTTATAACAGATCAGATTTAAAAGTTGCATCCTTTGGTTTATTGTACCGCGTTCTCAATGCATACAAAACGTTATACTTCTTTACGATTTTAGCCTAACAACTCGATCCGACTAATCGGTCGATAAAAAGTTTAATCTGTGAGGTTCTGGTCTTTGTATGTATAACAATGTATATAATTTGTGTTTGCAGCCATCGGAGGCGTCAGACACTCAGATAATGCTGCCAGGACTGGAGCACCCGCCGGAGACCGACCTAGACGAGCCGCAGCCCAAGCGTGCGCTCACCGACTGAGCTCACACCAGGACTGACAGTGACGCAGTGTGACACAGTGTGATGCAATGTGTTACAGTGTGATACAGTGTGATGCGGTGTGATATTGTGTAACACATTGATATATCGCGATGCGTTGATGTGTAACGTAGTGTGACCCAATGGGATTCATTGTGACTCGGTGTGACGCAGTGTGACGCGGTTCAACGCTGTGTGTACACAGTGATCTCGGTGCATGTCACAGGTAGAGTATGGTGTTAGTTGTTAATGTATATTACAATCGTAATAAATCTTGTTTTTTACATCTGTTTATAGTACAGTTTATTCCAGTCCAGTGAAGACAGTGCTGGATTACAGCTGGCAAATGTAAACTAACACTAAAATACAGTGAAGGTTCCAGTTTGTGTTTATAGTTTCTAGTTGTAATCCAGTGTTGGATAGAATGCTGGACTGGGATAATGTAAACAAGGCATTATTATTGTTTATACTGTGCTGTAAAGTAGAGCATATTTTTTTTTAGATTTTCGATATAATCATGTTTTCATTTACATCTATCTCCATACTCTGACCTGTTTGTGACCTGTCGTAGATTTTTAATACACTTTGTCTGTTAACGGTAATATATTTTGTGAAGATTCGCGTGTTTTATTTCATAGTTTAGTTATGTAACCTCATTCTATCCTACCTCTTTTTATCCCTGATAACTTTCTTAAACTATAATCCTTGATGTTTAATATTGCAGGTTTTTTTCTTTAATTATATTGATAAAAATGGCACTTTCTAACGAAGTAGGTAGTTTTTAGGGGCTTAGTTAATTGACACCTTATCAAAAACCATTAAAATCTATATAAAATGTAACCATTTTGTAATACAATTTTAACGATCTAAGTTAAAATTAAAAACACGAGTCTTTTTTAATATATTACCGTTAAAACTTGAATTGATTAAATGTCCATATACTAAAATCAACTAAATTCAGGAAACAAATATCGTAGAATTACACAGGGGTACACCTATCTGTGAAATTCCACTCACTACATGTATAGAACATTTTTCACCTCTGCTTGTACTTAGAGTGAAAGGGGTGAATATATATTTATATACTTTTGGCAGAGGATAACTATAATTGTTTACAATGTTCTTGTAAATACGGGTTGAAAACTTAATTATAAATTCCAATGTTGCCACAAAACTAAACTATGACAGATTTTAAGATGTCGAAAACTATTTTCATCTTTAATTTTATGACTCACAATTTGAATCCCATCTGAAGTGATACTTTCCAATCACTGATATGTTATAAATGGACAGGTTTTTGCAATAACTTGTTGGCTATATTCCGATAAGCCTGTTGCCTGCCTTAAATTTTATTATTATATCAGCTGAAATGGTGAATGGTAAATAATCCCAAGTAGGGTTGGCGACAGGCAGGCGGCCGGCCGTAAAAAATAGTGCCGAATCTAAAGGTTTTTGAGGCCGACCCTACGGGAGTAGGATAAGGAGATGATGATGATATCAGCTGAAATGGTGAAAATCAAAAAGGCATAAAATAAGTCTTATAACCTGTCCATTTATAGATGTCTGTGTTTCGAATCCCATTCTAAGCAATCACTTTCATGCAAACTTTCGAACACTGAAGAATCTTTCAAAAAAACATAAATTTTTTGATGTCAACCAAAAAATGTTTATCTAGACTGATGGCTAGTTTTATCGTAAAAAAAATAGAATTGACACATTTCTGAGAAAACTTATAAAATATGCTTGTTAAGTGACATGGGCTTAAAACATTTTTTTGAAATGAAGGTTAATTATTATTGGAGCATTTTGTATGATACATTCTAAAGAAAATTGTATATATTGCTTATGTACATTTTAGATGTCAATTTAAAAAAAACTTTCATCTACATATTGGTTCTCAGTGTATAAACCTTTCATTGGACATTCAGGCATGTACAGTTGCAAAAAACATTTTTTTACACCTAATTTGTTTTTTTTTACTTTATATCAAATTAATTTAACTAATTGGTATTATTTTAAATTTAAACATGCTTAATTTTTTATTTGGAATATCCGAAATCAATTTTTATTGGAAAAATTAATGTACATACGCATTTCAAATGTAATAATAATTTTCTATACAAGAGATACGTAAGTTAGAGGGCACTAACTTAAGTACCAATGGTATAACTTTGAAATGGTCTAAGTTAGTTATTAATGAACGATAATTATGTTCCTTTACTTTGTAATTGTCGATGTTAATTGGATTTCTATTGTTGATATCTTTGTATAAAAATAATTTGTGTCTTTGCAATTTTTTCAACAGTGGAAATTCATAATAAGTCAAGTCTCTAGTTAATGTGGTCTTTAGTTGTATTCAAGTCAGAGGTCTGAAACAAAAATCAGTCATCAAGTGAAATCTATTCCCCTTTTCGTTTGATGAGTGTGGTGCCGAAGGCTCACTTTTAGTCCCTTTAGTCTTAGGAAAGGATTGGGTGGAAAAGTGGATTTGATGGTGGAGGAGATGCATGGGAAGAGGACCCCTTATTATGTGCGTCTCCTCCTCTGTCCATTTAGGATAGGCAACACATCTTCAATTGAAGTATATGGGCAGCGGTCGCTTCGCCATTTTGGCGGATTTAGATGGCCACTTGCTTGTTAGCCACCTTATTTTATAAATAAAAACCTTTGGCACACAGGTTTAAAAATGATTTCTTAATTATTGTGCTCTAATCTATTTAAAAAAAGATAAACATACTTTTGTTTTTCAAACTGAAAATTATTTTTGTCTTTAGTTTTTTAAAGTGAACATTGGTTTTGAAATATTGAAGACCTCTGACATTTTAGTGATTTTTAAGGTATGTTAAGACCAAAAATTTTTATGTAAATTTTTCTCCGAATTGAAGGATTTTTCATTGTAAAACTATTAATACTTCTGAATGGTAATTTTAGTTTTTGTTTTTTTTTTTTATTTACTGGTCCATATTTACAAGCTTTGAATGTTTGATACTCTGTAATCTGTTATAATTATTTTAATATATGCTGTGAGTAGGAATGGGGCCTTTGAAAGAGCTTTGGTATGAATCTAGGTACAGAGTAACTAATAGTTAGAGAGGACAGTCTGTACTAAAGTTGATTTTCGTCTCTTGTTTATTTTTTATGTTTACAATGAAGTATTTTGTTTTTTTTTCTAAAATAAGTTTGTCGTAACGTTTAAAAATTGTGCAGAATTGTTAAGCTTCATTTGTAGACTATATGTTAGTTAGATTTCTCTGTATGAATTTTAATTTATAAAGACATTATGATTGTCTATGGACATCGGAGCGTTCCTTTGTGGCTTATAAAACCGAGTATTAAATATTTATAAATTTAATTACTTGATCTAAACTTCAATACTGATGATATAAGTTGCTATATTATTAAAAGATAGTGCATTTATTGTAAATGCAAAAAAATGTGTAGCTTTGCTGTTTGTCCATGTCCATTCTGATGTCCATATATTATTAATGTGGTAAATTTAATTATGTTTTGTGTTAATTTAAGTCTACCAAAAAATTAAGCTGGCCAAAATGGCATTGTCACCGTTACGCGGTGGCCCACTGTAGTTATGTATTAAAATAAATAATAAGTTCACTCTGTTGTTTTATTACTCTTTGATTATTAGTTCTTACGAAGAAATGTTGCGAGATATGTTTTTAGACCCATTATCAACATGCCCTGGTCCCTACGGTGGGTCGGCACAGAATGTGCTGCTCTTCCATACATCTCTATCAGCCGTCATATCTGAATCCTCTCCCTTCTCAAGCATAATCTCATTCACACAATCTATCCATACTTTATTTTTCTCTTTCCTTTTTTTTTAAACCTTTTTTATCTATTAATCAATTAACCGCGGGATTAGGCAGAGAAGGCAACGCATTGGAAGAGGAAATACTTTCGCAAAGTCTATGGGTAACGGTCATTTCGTTATTTTTGACAAATTCAGAGAACCGCTCGTCATCTTTGACTATAAAAATTCCCGTAGAAGTACAAGGTTAGAGTGGGTGGAGGGGGTGTAATTGCACCGGGTGATGAAATAAACCACTAAATTTTAAAAACAATTAATTTTTTCACGTAAATGAATAACAATATAAACATGTAAATAAAACAATATACATTTTTATGCGCATAACGTCATGAAAACTTTATTTTATTGTTTACACTGCTTAAAACTTATCATTGGAATTATCAAAATTCAAATGACAACGACGCCTGGCTTCTTGTTTTTGTCCCTTTCACGAATATTCTTTTTCGATTTACTCACACTCTTATAGCATAGCGTGAAAATATACTGCCTATAGCGTGTCATAAGCTTTTTGATGATTTAAAAATATAGTGCCATTGCTAATATCTTACATAACAAAGAAAAGTGTGTTTACGTTTTATTACATTAGGATTACACATAAATGTAGCGTGAAAAATAGATAAATAAATAATCAAGTACACTACAAGGTCATTCTGCCAGTCGAGTTAGCGGAAATATGATGTAATTCTATACAGCATGCGTGACCTCTTCACTGTAGTGCCTGTCAGCGGTGTCGCCCTCCGGCTCCGGCATGGGTCGCGCTAACGGCCCCGCGATCTCCGGCTCTATCTCCTTTATAGCCTCCACTAGCTCGTGCGTCGTCTTGTACGATGCTATCGTTGTTGATACGAAGTCCCTGTAATTCGAGAAGTATTTCTATGATTTTATTTAGGGATTAACTTCCTAAAATATTTTTTCTACACTCCTGACAATTTCTTTCCCGCAAAAATACAAGGTGATAATTTGCTATGCGTTTACTAGTAGGCGCTGAACATATAAAACTCACTTGAAGTAGAAAGCTTTGACAAAAACGGAAGGCTGGTGCGGGTGACCGCACTTCTCGGGACCAAAGCTCATGATGCCCATCAGCTGGTTCCTCTGCACTGCAGGTGCTCCCGCGTCGAACTGTCATAAATAAAAATTGTAACTTTAAAATTATTTTTTTATTAAACTTTCAACAATAATTTGATTGCTGAGTTCCGACTAGAAGTTTAAAGTTATAAATTTTCGAAGTTTCTTATACTCACAAGACAAGCGTCCCTGCTGCCGTTCCTCAGAGAGGCGCAGAAGAAGTCAGCAGTGAACTGGAAGCCGTTGACGAGCTGGTAGGCGTCGATGCAGTAGTTCTTTGTGCGCACCTTTAGTCTTGCAGTCATTAGATCTGGCGTCTGATCTCTGAATGCTGTATCTCCACCCTGTACGGACAAACTTTCCAATCCAAACGACCGCTAAAACTTAAAAACCTCACCTATCGGGTATCTTAATTATCTACAGACCATCACCATACCATAGATCTAGTGCTATTTAAAAAAAAGATCTTACGTTGGTCGCCCCCCAACCAGATACGGCAACAAAACTCTGCGCATACGGCTCATTCATGCCATCGTATATCTTGACAAGGTTGATGTATTCATCGAATTCTGAAAACATTACACTTAAGAATTAACACCCCAAGAGTCTTAACTGTCGTAATAATTAAATGGTCGCATATTTGCTTAGGTGGTGAGTGTGCTAATAAGTGGATAATTTGGACTTGGTTTACATATCGAAGTTTGCCTCCAAATGTGTAAAACTTTATGAAAACTTCTTTTAGAGGTTCCAGAACTTTACAGTCATACTCGAGAATAGCCACCGAGGAGACTTTAGATCACTAAACAAAATGAGTCGTTTCACATAATCCTGTTTTACTTCCAGAGAGCAAGTTTGACGATTGCTTTCAGAGACAGTAAAAAAATACCAATAAGTTTTTGGAAAGGGTTATATTTACCAAGATTCTCTGATAGTTTGAGGAGTGCGACATCCGCGTGTGGTACAGGCTCCTCCTCGAATTTAGGATGTCTAATGGCGCCTATCACATCGAGTAGTACGCCGCCTTCGTGCGCCATCGCACTGCCCACGCGCACCTTCACGAACTCGCCTAGCGCCTTCAGCGGGGCCACGTGTAACACACTAATAGACAATAAGGCTACAATCTATGCTATTGTTATAAAGAAAAACGATTTGTATTTTGTGTGTAATTGATATGCGTAAAAGCTGTTGGACAGATTAAAAAAAAATCTTACACCATTATAAAGCTACGTAACCACTGGCTACAGAGTAACATAACATATAGGTACTACACGGACGAATTTTCAAAAACCGAAGCTAAAATTGCTGACAGAAAATTTCGAATGACGACACTTGTAAACCCTTGTTTTGATGACAAAAAAATGATATCCACCTTTGATTATCAGCAAACGAAAAAAGAATTTTGATTTGAAGACGAGACAATGTCGTTCAAATATTTTGCAAGAATGTTGTGAAAATGTTTAGTCCAGTAAAATACAGATTGTTTTCGGTCAGATAATCTAGAAAGGGGGGCACATCTACCAGTAATTTGGTCTTAATCCTTATTGTTTACCTATGTTACATTTGCCGATTTTCCTAGGAAGGGTTTAAATACTGCCTCCCTCTCCTAACGATGCCTATGATTGCAATATTTGTATAAAAGATTTATCTAGATGCGAGGTACTAATTTGTACTCACTAATTAAGACAATGAGCAGCTGTCACTATCCAGTTGATATCAACAATGGTGCCAGCACACCACAGTCTGCCGTTAATAATAATAGCGGCCATGTACGGGTAGTTCTTTGTATCCGTAGCATTAGCGCCCTTGATTCGCAACGCCTCTCTGTTCTTCAACATGAATTCATTTCGAATCCTAAGAGCCTTTTTACCGTGACGCATTACCGGATCTAAATGATTTCTTCTTCTTTCTATCTCCCTCTCGGCGGCTATCGAACCTTTAGGATAATAATTGCTCTATACTAATGTTATAGGAGGAAAGAATTGTATTTTTGTATGTATTGAAGTCAAATTAACTCGGCTTATTTCAAAAAATCTTTCACCATTAAAAAGCTGTTATCGCCGAGTAATATACTATTATAAAATAAAATTGTACACGAATTTGTAGTATTATTTTTAGTTTTTAGAACATCTATTTTGTTATCGTATTATGCCATTTAATGAATTACATGCATAAATAGACTTGGTAAAGAGTCTGGGGTTGTACACTGGTAGAGGTAAACCTAGGAAGAAATGGAAGGATTCTGTGAAAGGTGGCATGACCAAAAAGATAGATATGGAAGACGAAAATTATTGTACCGACTGCTTGAGTGGGATAAGAATAAGGAGGTGATGATAATCTCTTGGTGATTTATAATGCTACACTAAGGTACTTCCTTTGTGACTTGACTCTGAGACAGGGAAACATTTATGAGACGTTTCATTACTTACTTATCGTAGCGCCTATCGGATTGTCATCATCTTTCTTAGCTTCAATATTTAAATTAGCAAACGCAATAACAAATAAAAATATAAATGTTAACATTTCAAATGTAGGCATTTTAAAGTACAAGTTATGTAGGCATTTTAAATGCAATTCAATAAAAACTCGCGCACTTCTAAAATAAAATATGAAATGTAAAACAATTTTTTCGTCTGTCTGTATAAATTTCAAGGGCGAATCACAGTTCGGGGTATGCGTTACATGAGTGAAAAGTAAGATATAAAAACCAGAAGATAGAATGAGACAAATAGAGTCAGGCGCATCCGTCCTTACACATTACGCATTTCACGGGAATAATGTTAAAAAATGTCAACGTAATAAAAAATTCTCACATTAACTTTAATAAAAGTTTGTTCCAAATTCAAATTAAATAATTCAAAGTTACATAAACGAAGTCAAGAGCATAGCTTGTTTTGCAATAAAATAAAATTCTGTTTCAACATAAGCTAGCGTTTTATCAAATCAAATGTGACCACTGTTGCGTACATTATTATGGGTATTTTTCTTTAGTTTACTACAAATAAAAGATGCACTATCCAAATCATTTTAACTCTTTATTCCGAGTACATTGGTTGAATATGTGCATACGAGCAATGCGAATGCTTCCATTACGGTTATCATAATAAACCTGGTTGGCGTTCGCTGAAGATCTTTGAAGACCGTAACCTATTGAAAGCTTTTTTGTTTTTTTTTTTTTTATTTTTACGCAAATCAGCCAGGACGTTTACCTGAGCATAATATGAGATTATTTGGATGCTCCAATCATCATCACAAATAGAATTCACTTTTCGAAAGAAAATTATTTAAAACTAGATGTTGCTGGCCACTACGTCAGCTTAAAATAAAATAATTAAAAAAAAACGGCCTATATTACTCACAGATAACGTAGCTTTAAAATGTTGAAAGAATTATTTGAAATCAGCCAAATATTTTTTGAGTTATTTCAATACATACAAATATACAAATCTTTTCTCTTTATAATATTAAGTATAGATAAATTCTATTTTTATTTCTAGTCATCAGGAGTCGCGGGTAAAAGCTAGTCTTATGTATAATCATTTCAACAAACATGATATAGTAAATATATGACGTTATGCATTTGACGGTAACTAAAAGGAAGAATTAAGATTGTACATTGATATGAAAAACATACATTTCACCAATATGGTGGTTGTCAAACAAAAAGTGTTAATTTTTAACACAAACAGCATAGAAATGTTAAAAATTTAAACAAATTAATCGTCATTCAGTTTACACATGGTAATATGTAAATTTAGCGAATAAACTAGTTGCTATTTAAAATTTAAAGACACGTTACTATGGTATATATATTTCGTTCTTTTCTTTCTTTCCATCCTTCTTTTATTTTGCCTTTTATATCTTTCTATCTATCTTTCTTTCTATTTGGGATTTAAAGTCCGCAGCACATAATCAAGCTTGAGCTATAGCTTGTCTAAAGTTGCTAAATTTTTAATATCCTCCATTTTTAGTGTACTACAATCTTTATCGCACGTTTAATTCATTAAAAAATATGTTTATGCAGATTATTAACTTGTTATTAATAAAATAAATAAAAATATTGACCTCAAACAAATTTTTAATATCAAATTCTTTAAATATTTGCATACTGAACTCCTAAACGCCGCTTACCTACATCTGATCAGGTATTCAAAGCTTGTATTCGCTAAACTGGCCGCTGATGGCTACTTTGACTATTAAATGACAGGATCTGCTACGAGCGCGCTTTATTAAATAAATACGAATAAAAAGTCATGGATGTGCTTCCTTGCATGTTCGTTTTATTTCATTTATTTCACATACTCTATGGTTTTATTGTCACTGTATTTTTTCATAAAGACGCAAGTATAAGTATCTTCGATCATCGAAAAAAGTGTGGTAATTTTTGTAGTACAACGTGTTTGCCTAGTCCATTTCTCTATAGTCAAAGGCCTGATCACATATTGTATCACATGTTTATCAATACAGAACTAATGTTAATTAATGCACTTGACCTAATACAAAACGCACGCTAAAAACAAGTGCGAGAAGAACAAGGCTACATGAGCAGATAAACTGAACAGACAATGCTTAATAACGGTGGAAAAATTACCTATTGCTTGTTAGTAAAATTGATTCGCTCAGTATTTGATGGCTTTATTTCTATACCGTTTTTATCTACATGTGATAAGGCAGTTGGAAATAGCTTAGCTACTTAGTCCTGACTTTAAATTTACTTCAGCAACCAAAAGAGCCAATAAACAGAACTTTAAAAAACCAATGTATCATATTAAATTATAAAACAGCGGCAAATAAAACCAGAAACTACAAGTTACCATATTTACATTTTTCGATATATTAAGTTTTTTTTTGTTTATTTTCCACATAACAAATCATTCGAAATATTAAATAATCTATCTAATATAAGTACAAAAAATCCGTTACTAATAACCATAGAAAATTATCAAAACAAAGCATCAAAAAATCATGTGACCAATCCTAATGATTTAGTGATTATCTACGCATTTTAGATATAATTATAAATATTCAAGCAAATGCGACGTAAGAATAGGCTATTTATGTAAACATCACGAGAAAATACTACATAACAATGGAACAAATAAGTCATTATTAAGAAAAACTAGTGTAAAAAGTATTATACAATTTGATATGAAAAAGAGGAACAGATTATTGTGTCTAAATATTAAAAAAAGAAAGATAAAAATTTCTCAAATATGCTTGATTTATTTATTAAATTCATCATCACCAGCTCACTATGCGTCCCCACCCTACCCCCGTCCCCTACCCTAATACGGGGTGACTAGGCCATAGTCAACCACGCTGGCCAAGTGCGGGTTGGTGTTTTAATAAATTGGTTTTATGGTATTTCTCCCATTTTTTACTTACCAAGCTATCACCCCAGGATTTGTATGGTAATAACGCCATTCTCTCACATTGAAATCTTCAACGTGAACAATCATCGCGATATATCTGAGATTCTACACAAAACATCATTTAACTATATTCTAGAAAATCATGTTCGTTTAGTAGGTAACTAGCTGTTCGCGTGCGCCTTCATCCGCATGAAATTATAAATTTATTGTTTGCATTTGTCAAATTCTCAATTGCAAATGACAAAATACCAATTACCTTACTATGGCAATCTTGCTTCCTTGATGGCAGGAACTTACGGTCTCTTTCCCACATTAGGGTTTTTATCCAAAACATTTACCCACTAAGTTTAATGGCGTGAAAATATAATATATGGCCTAAAGCGTGACGTAAGTGTAGGGCTATTTATTAAAAAAATAATTATTCAAAAATATGCTGTAATTGCTGAAATCTGAGGCAACAAAGAAGTGTGTGTACGCTTGACTATAATAGATAGATAGATGAATTACACTCAGAAATGGCAAAGTAAATTGTAGGTATACTAAAAATAATTGTCAAAGAGTAAATATCAGTCGATGGTCAGAGGCGGACAAAGGCTGATGATGATGATGACAGTTATGGTGATGGTGATAGGAATACATATAGATAACATATGATGCTTTGTAAAGATTATAATTGATTTTCGATGACTTGTAAACGTGTTTCTTTAATAACTTACAGCTACACGTGACATTGACAGCTGATAAAAATATATTAAAAATCATTTTGTATCTATGTCGTAAAATACTAACCTTTAAATACAAATTTAAAACAACTACTATACTATAAACATTTTTTTTGCGTTTACTTCCACGTTTGTGAACAATAGTGATTTTATTAAAAAAAATTCGACGCACATTTAACGAGCGTATGTTTTTAAGATGCGACCGACCCGTTCATTGCGACCAGCAGTCCGATAGAAGACACCAGAGTGTCCGGATGAACAGTACAGTGGCACGGAGTTGTAAAAAAAGTGAAATGAATTTTATATTGTCGAAATTAATGTGGCAGAATGGAACAAGAATTAATCAATATTTGTTTGCGACCATAAGTGAGTTTTTAATTATTTTTTTCTATTTTTAAATTAATTATAATTGCATGTTTTATAATTACGAAAAGATATCAAATAAAGATGTACTAGTTCAAATACTAAATACAATTATGTATAAAAAAATAGTCCACTATTTTCGACTACCTACAAAACAGAAAAACATTGTTTACAAATTCTAAAAAATAATGACACAAATATCAATGATTTCCTTATATTTTTTCTGCAGAAAATTACGAGACGATAAAAATTTAGCGACAAAACGTTTTTGTTTACAATCTTTATTTTAAAATGTTCTAATTAATTTCGAGGTTAATTTAAGAAAACGTTACTATTTCACTATTAATATGCATTACGGTACGGTTGTATAATTTCCTTACATATGGTACGTAATAATTTTTGTGTAATATTTTTTAATATCAAAGTTCATACATCTATACTTCTATACTATTATAATAAAGCGTAAACACTTTGCGTGCGTTCTTTGTTGCTTAAGATGTCAGCAAGTACAGCATATTTTTGAATAATTATTTTTTTTTATAAAAAGCCCTACACTTACGTCATGCTTTAGGCTATATATTTTCACGCCAATAAACTTAGGGGGTAAATATTTTGGATAAAAACCCTAATGTGGGAAAAAGACCATAAGTTACTACCAGCATCAAGGAAGCAAGATTGCCAAGTTTTGTCATGTCATGTCATTTTGAAATTTGCAATTGACAATTTGACAAATGTAAACAATAAAATAAAATTTTCATAATTTCATGCGGATGATGCCGCACGGGAACAGCTAGTTTTAAAATATTTTCGTGCGTACAAAAAAGGTTACTCGGATAATAAGGTTTTATTTACTGCAAGTGGTTTATTTATACCCATTATCTACTTTATAATATCTTAAATCTAAAACACTTGATGCTACATTTATGAATAAACTAACAACCGTACACGTAAGAAAAGAGGGATGTTGTGAAAAGTGACATGATCTAGGGAGTGACTGTAATGACGGACGATAAATCGATGCAGGACGAAAAGGTAGACAGACCCCAAGGTAGTAGACGGTATGAAGACGGGAAACAACTATGATGATTGTATATTCGTTTTTATTTTTAAAATAATTGCATTTGTTCTTAAACTTCTATTTTGTACATTGTGTGTGTTTTTTTTATAAATATGATGAAAGGTTACCGCACTCTAATCCCTACTTACAGATATACTAAGTAATGAACGCATTTGTTACAATTATTGCGTAATAAATGGAAAATATTTAATAACTAGCTGTTGCCCGCGACTTTGTCCACGCAATATTAAGATTAAAAAGTAGCCTATAATATGCCCGTCTGTCAGCTACCCTTCATTGAAAGCCCGGTCGAAATCGGTCCAGTAGTTTTCGAAGATTACCCGGAACAAACGCGGCAGCCAAATATTTTTTTAATGCGGTTGTCGTTATCAGCATCCCAAATAAATCATCTTCCCCAAATCTAGAATTTTTCTTTTGATATGACAAAAAGACACTCCAATTTTATTATATGTATAGAAGTCCCTGAGAATTATGTATAAAAAAATATAAAACATTCTGAATTCAAAAATATCAATGTATCTTATTAGTGCCGGTACGATTCTTTTTAAATAAGGAAACACTTATATTTGTGGAGTACAAACTACAATTGGCATGAGTTCTTTTTTATCAAGTATACGTCAATGATAGAAAGGTAAGCTTTTCATATCTATATTAAAAACCTTCTTTTGGTAGTCGGATAAAATACTTTGATGCGATTACAAGCCGAATTATTGATTTGTCATAACCATGACGAAACATAACAACCCAGCGTAAAATCAATCACAAATAAATTATTTATATTATTAAAATGTAATTATTAAAACGTAGACAATCATTTGCAATCGTTAACGTTATCATAAATTTTCATGTACAAATTAAAATATTCTAATAATCTTTGTATGTTTTAAAATAGTTAAAGATCGTGGTCGTATAGTTTTCATTTTATCTTCAAACTGTTGCTCGCTTCTTCACCCACGTGAAATTAAAATTTAGCCTATGTTACTTAGATTAATTACTTTTCTAACGGTAAAAGAAGATATTGGGCAAGTAGGTTTGAGTTATACGTTTTTTTTTTGGTTTCTTTTTTGGGCGGCGCCATGCCGCCTTTTCGTTCCCCCTAACATGTTTTTGGGAAAGGGACGTTGGGTGCGGGTGGAACTCTTTATCTCTTTATTTTAATTTTTTTGCTTATATCTTACAAGTTTCTTAAAACTACTTTACAATTTCAATAAAAATACTATCACAGTTTTTTGCCTTTTTAGGATTTCAGCTTATAGACTAAAAATGCTAAAATGACTAGAATTTAATGACTACTTTAAAATTACTAAAATGACTAGATATGTTACTACTATAAGTGAGTTATACGTTTAAAAATGCAAAAAAATCCTGTTTATAATATTAGTATAGATACAAAAGAATGCATCTTCGATAACCATAGGTGTATCTAGGAAGAGATAGATTCTGTAAGACGACTGACAGAAATGACGGGAGTTAGGTCCGGAGAGTGGTGCGCGTACCTAATGTGAGTGGGATTATTCACAAGGGAGAATAAATGCGGCTACAATTAAGGCTCAAACTATGTGCGTAAATTCTGCAAATTATGATTTTTTGTTAAAATTACAAAGGTTCTTTTTACCATGTCTTGACAGTTGCAATGTATGCTTTTGTATAGTTACAATATATTTTTCCCTCGAGCATACGTTTTAAATCTTACACAATAGCAACGACCAAAAAAGAATTTAAGTTACATGTACTTCAATCATCATCATGAACCACTTGCCCTTATCCCTTACGGAAGCACAGTATGTGCTGTTCTTCCGTCATATCTGAATCCACTCCTTTCTTAAGCATATCCTCTTTCACACAATTCATCCATACTTTCTTCAGTCTTCCTCTATGTAGCCATCCATATTCAGTCTTAACACTTTCTGGTTATATGTACTTTAATATTGTTGTTAATAAGTCGTAACATCTTGGCGTAATACAGAAACATTTATTGTATGATTCATTCAAAATTGTACTTCACGTAATTATTGAAGGTATCTTTTAAGATATTTATAACTATATTTTATGAGTTGTTTTTTTTTAATTTTAATGCGCAATTTTCTCAAGGACGTTTTGTATTCGACCTTTTTAGTGCATACAGATTAAAAATAGAAAATTAATTGGTTTAAATCGTAACAGTATTTGACAGGCGAATTAGGATTGGCAAGAGGTCGATTGGCGCCTCTCGAAATTCGACAATATTTTATATGCTGTTGGCATAACTATTTAGGTGAAAGTCGTATTTAGGATTTGCGTCTCTAAATAATTTGTTAAAGAATCGAAAACGGGTTTTCTTAACTTTCTTGGCTTACTTATAAAACCGTAAACACATGTATCATGATACTGATTTATGTTTTATATTTGGTACACATTAGGACGTAACCACACTAACACAACCAGTAAACGAATATTAAAAAAAATATCTTACAGTTACTAAGTAATATTTAATATATATAGGAAACGAATTACTTATTACACGATCTTATGATGGTTTACAAACGTTTAGAAAAAAAACAATAAACATCAGTTTGACAGTTCGTTTGAAATACGAACAAAAATCCTTACCGCTAAAAAATGTGTTTGACATTTGGAAGACAGTTGACTGAGCATTTCGTTCAGAAATTACATAAAAAAAGATAAAAAATGGGTATAAATATAAACGTAGTTTATTAATTCATTTAATTTTTTAAAATAAATCGAACTACTCCTATTAATGATTTAATAACAATTCTTCGTATCATTAAGGCACTTTCTTCTCAAGCTTGTGTTGAATAATTCTGCACGTGTTTAGTAAATTAGTATTCACACGTTGCTAAAACCGAATAGTCCGAATCGTATAGTCTGCATTATACCTAATGGTCATTTGCGTGTTGCCAATAATGGGTTCATTTCCCCTGATTTGGCAAATAGTTTAATAAAAAATAAACAAAATATGTGAAGGTAAAATTTAATGTCTGGTTTTTCGATTTGCGACCTCTAGATCGATTTATTTTTAATTAAAGTGGTTAAATTAAGATATCTTCCATAAGAAAAAATAATTCGTGATCAATTATTAGGACCACTAGACGCCGCTTAGACTACCTACAAATTGTAACTTCAATTAATATTTTTTTACTAGAATAGACTGCTACTAGTATATTGAGCCGACACTATTAAAGGTCAAGTTTGTTTATTTTTTAATGTAAATTATATACCGGTTTTACTATGATTCAATAATTAACCGAATCGTAAAAAACGTGTGTTGTTTTTACCATGTATTGATTGGGCAAGGTTGTTTATGTCAATACCACAGATAATATAATACTATAAACAAGATAATTATAATACAACACAACGATTGTAATAGGGGTAGGCAGAACTACGGACTACGGTCATAGCACATCCTTTTTGTCTCTTTCGCATTGAATATAACTTACTTCAAACTTTCATTACATTAACTGTTTCTAGCGTATATATGTACATATAAATACATATCTTAGTAATATTATAAATGCGAAAGTTTAGATGGATGATTATTAGAGTTTGCAGCCTAAACTGCTGAACGGATATCGATGAATTTTGACATAGATATTGAGGATAGTATTGAAGAAGACATAGGCTACTTACTTTTTTTTATTCCACGCCGACGGATACGCAGGCGAAAGCTAGTTAACTAATTTTTATAAGTAGCAAACGAACATCATCAAATACAGTACCATCAAAACATTAAGGTCATGATTACGTGCGAAATTCTGGAAAAATAATTTTAGTTATGACAAGAATTAAAGAAAAACAGTGGTTATGCCCAAGTCTAACTAAACTACGTATTTATCCATTAAAAGCTGACGTAAATTGTGAATCTAAAAATACCCAATTCAAGAATTCATTACAGTGAGAGCAGTTTTATTCAATTGAATATCTGAATTTTATCGTTTATACAAATTTTATTGGTTTTCTAATTAAGCATAATCAAGTCGATAAAGTTTATTATCAAATACATTAAGTGGTATTATTATTAATATCAAGTTAATTTTAAACCGCGTTATTTGTGTAACTATTTTAGACATTATGCGGTTACCGAGTTTACTTTTAGGTTAGGAAAAGTGCTTCAGTTTTTAATGTGTAATACAATCGCTAAAGTCCGCGGTGTTTGAGGAAAAATTGCCTTGTTCGGTACAACGATATAAACCTCGCCTCTTCCTACAGATCTTACTTCTTACAAATATTATAAATGCGAAAGTTTAGATGGATGGATGGATGTTTGTTAGTTTGCAACCTAAACTGCAAAACGGATTTTAATGAAATTTGGCATAGATGTAGAGCATAGTCTGGAAGAACTCATAGGCTACTCACTATTGGTTTTCTTTATTTCATGCTGACGCAGTCGCGGTCGAAAGCCAGTAACTAATAAGATAGCAACGAGTAGTGCAAACGAAAGGATAATAATGAAAATAAACTAGCCGTGTATACCTAACCGACTTTTTTTTTCGTACAGATATATTTATAAGCTGCTTTGTATTGATATTTTTTGCGTCTCGTTTCAAAATTTTCAAACGATTGTAGCTTTAAAGGTGGAAACACCACCAGTTTCTCTGATTGTACATATCTTTTTGATTTACTTACGTATATTTACTTAGATTATCTTTGTTCATTCTATTACTTGAATGTATAATTTGCCTACTATTTTTTTTTTCTTTCCAGTAACAATACCACTGTTGAGCTTTGGTATGGTACAAGGATGGCTGTCTCCTATGATATCTGTGCTGCAATCGCCCGAGGGTCCGTCTCCGGAGCCGTTCAGCAGCACGGACATATCCTGGGTGACGTCAGTTACTTACATCACAGCTATCATATTCGGCGCGCCGATGGGATATTTGACAGATCGGTACGGTCGGAAGATAATGACCCTTCTTACAACGTTGTCGCTAATTGTGAGTATTTCTAATAGTAACATACATAACATACATCATACTTCTTACTAATTATTAATATTATAAATGCGAAAGTTTAGATGGATGGATGTTTGTTAGAGTTTGTAGCCTAAACGGCTGAACGGATCTCGATGAAATTTGGTATAGACGTAGAGGATAGTCTGGAAGAACTTTTTTTTTAATTCCACGCGAACGGAGTCGCGGGCGAAAGCTAGTATATTATAAATGCGAAAGTTTAGACAAATGGATGGATGGTTGTTTGTTGTCTAAACGGCATAACGGATTTTGATGAAAATCATAGATTTAAAACAGTCTAGAAGAACACTATTTACTTTTGTTTTTTTTTTTAAATCCACGCGGACGGAGTCGCGGGCAAAAGCCAGTAGTAGAATTGGACTTAGTAAGAATGTGCGCACACCTGAAATTACTCTATCGTATAACTGTTTAGTCTTGCTTTGATTCCTATAAGCTTATATGGAAGTGCGCCTTATTCGATTTCTCGGTTGCGAATAAATCGACAATCGTATAACAGTTGTGCGATAGTTCAGTCAAAGGTGTACGCCCGCACTTTGTTATTAAATATTGTTAGAACTCTACTCATAGGTCGAAACAGGTAAAACGTCTGTTGTGTATGTTCACAGCGCATCTGCCCATTACACTTATAACACAATCTTTTTATGTTTATTATCAAGTAATACCGGTTAACTAAGATAAATATGAAAAAAACAAGCTGTACTTCGACCTCTACATACCTATTTATTTATAATTTGTGTTTACTATACTATGTTGTTTTCTTATTAAACCTGTAGGTAATAATTAAATCTGGTTAACACTTAAATCTAAAAGGATTTTGTCGCTATTAAATACATATCTTTAAATAATTTTATTATTCCGACATAAACCACACGAAGTATATCGTTTTCAGATTTTATGATATTGCTCATCTCCTAACGGTGGTAGCGTGATGTTTAATACCTTATAACCTTCCGTAAAAATTGGAGTATTGAATGCAAAAAGATTTATTCAACACCGTTAATAAATGCCTGACTTTAACGATAACAAACACAAAAATAATCAAATGTATCTTTAACTTGGTTAATTATTTAGTTAATTTAGAGTTATTATAAATATTCTATAGGTTCCCGTACGTAGGATTTTATAGCTATATAGTTCCACAAATAGCGTGTTTAGTATTTCTGTATACATCATAAAACTATAAATAGTTGACCGTTTAGTTATGCGTGTTGTCCGCCATTTGAGCAAACTTGCAGAAGTCAAGGCTCATCGCCACTATGCATTTCATTCATAAAATATACTAGCTATTCCCGTGCGATATCATCAGCATAAAATTATTTAATTGTTTACATGTGTCAATTGCAAATGTCAAAATGATATGACATGACAAAACTTGGCAATCTTGCTTCCTTAATGTTGGCAGCAACTTATGCTCTCTTTTGGCCATCCTGCTTCATATCTGTCCTCAGATATGCTAACTACTTCAACAAACATTATTTCATCTATATCTATACTAATATTATAAAGAGGAAAACTTTGTATTTTCACTGGTTTCAATTTGAATCCTTATCCAAATAAATTATCATTTCTTATCAGAAGAATTTAATGTAGAATAAAATTGTCCTTTACATTATTTAAATTGGACTAATAGTTTAGAAGATATCGCAAACACAAACAATAAGTAACCGAAAAACCACCTTACAAGTTACCGGGCTTAGAAATTTGCATCAGTAGATTTCTGTTATTACGTAGATTACTACTAAGTTAATACTTTTGGTAATAGGTTGAAAAAAGGACGAACGTAATAGGTTATATTTGTTATTTCACGCGGGCGAGATCGCGAGCAACAGCTAGTCTTACATACTTTTTATAAACTATCTTACTATGTTTATGTGAAATGGATTTAACGGTATTGTGTACTACATCGCTATATAAATAAAAATTGTTTATGTCTTACTAATATTATAAATGCGAAAAGATGGATGTTTGTTAGTTTGTAGCGTAATCTGCTGAACGGATCTCGATATGGCATAGATGTAGATTATAGTATAGAACTGGCTACTTGCTTTTGTTTTATTTTTTATTTTACACGGACAGAGTCGCGAGCGAAGTTTAGTTAGATATTAGAGTAGATTTCCACTGTCAAAAATATTTTCATATATTTTTTATCTCTTTTTTGCTTGTTGTATATTTTAAAAATTAACTAGACAGGCTAGGATGACTCAATATTTTTAAAAACTACTAAAATATATATTATTTTAATAAGGAAGTCAGTCATCAAGGTTTCAACATTCAAAATATTTGCTACAAAAATATACAAAAAAATCTATAAACGGAAGTAAACAGATATGTAAATATTGCAAATTCTGTTTTTTATAGCTTTTTGATAAAACGATTTTTGTAACGTTTATCTTAAAAGTTTCTCGATATTTGACGATGCATATTTTAAGAAATAAAACTACATAACAGCGGTAGAGCCCGCTTTAACATCTTCGCACGAATGGGCCGGCTCGCCCGGTGTAATACCACGACCACACAGAAAACAGGCGTGAAGTGGAAGCAATTCCGCGTTTCGTCTGATTAGTGTGGTGCCGGAGGCCTAATTTTAGTCCCTTTCCCTTTCCACCCTTTTCTTAAGAGGAAAGGATGGGGAGGAAAAGATTTGACGGTGGAGGAGACGCATAGGAAGGGGAAATGTCCTCTTTATGTGCGTCTACTTCTCCGTCAATTAAGGGTAGGCAACGCATCTGCAATTGCAGATGTCTATGGGCAGCGGTCGCTTTGCCATTTTGGCGATTTCAGGTGGCCGTTTGCTCGTTTGCCACATTATGTTATAAAAAAAATAAAACAACATAAAAATAATACAGGGAAACCAGAATAAGTCATATTATTAAGGAATATACACATATAATAATAATTGTTTCGGTTAATTTTACAACTAGCAATAGACCTTGGTTGGTGCTAATTAAGTGTACACGTCACATTACGGAAGTTATTTAATAATCTATGTTACTATGTTACATTCGAAACTTGAAAAAATGTTCTTTACAAAACACTCGTTTTTCCCAAACTAGCTGTTCCCGTGGAACTTCATCCCCATAAAATTATGACAATTTTATTTAATTGTTTACATTTGTCAAATTATCAATTGCAAATGTCAAAATGTTATGACGATGACAAACCAAGGCAACCTTGCTTCCTTGATGTTGGCAGCAACTTATGATCTCTTTCCCACATTAGGGTTTTTATCCAAAATATTTACCCCCTAAGTTTAATGGCGTAAAAATATACAGCCTAAAGCGTGACGTAAGTGTAAGGCGTTTTATTAAAAATATAATTATTCAAAAATATGCTGTAATTGCTGACATCTTAGGCAACAAAGAAGTGTGTGTTTACGCTTTATTATAATTTATCTTAAATTATTTAAATCTATGGACAATATTACGGATAAATGGCGCATATGAAGTATCAAATTAAATTTGTATGAAGACAAATGCCGTACTTAATATACAGATATCGTAGTGACAAAACAAACACGCATAGCAAACAATTATGAACTATCGATATTCGGTTTAAATCAAATTTATCGAACTTACCTCACTCATTACTAATTTAAGAAAGCAGTGTTTTTTAATTTAATCCATAAGTTTTAACTATGAATCTATCGATTCCAACTTCCATAAGAAAAAATCGAAAATCGAAAAAAATCATACCGGATTTTACAGAAGCCGTCCCTACTAAATTGCCAATGAATTGTCAAACTAATCTATCTTATTTAGACAAATTATATTAGAAACTATAAAAATTAATAAGAGTTTAATCAGGTTCAAACAGAATTTCCTAACTGAATCTAAAGATGTCACTGGACTTTTAACCTTTTAAACACAGATAAAAAACAGACAGTGCATTCCCTCGTCAAAAAGGAAACCACAATTTCCTACAACTGGCATCATTGAACGTTAAAAAACAAATCTTTAAAAAGCTACCGTTCAATTATTTAAATAAAGAATGTCAGTGATGTAATAAAAAATGAATTCCGTCACCTTTTATTTGCGGCCATTGTTATTGTTCTGCGAGTTTTTATTTGTTTCCACGCTTTAGCTAAAATGTCTCTCTTTCCTGATGCTTTATATCCGGACTTTTTTTTACTCGTTTAATCGATTGGAATTTCCACGAAATTCGATGTTTCTTTAAATAAAATTGTTCACTAATTCGATTAAAATTAACAGTCAAAATATGTTTTATCGGCACTAACCATAAGCCCAAAATTACACCTATTTTCTTTGCTAAAGACTGCGAGTTACGAGTAGGGCTTGATATATTGCTTTTGTTTGAATAAAAGTAAAAATAACAACCGACTTTAAAAAGAATTAGGTTTAATATGTCTGTACATTTTTATTACATACTAGCTGTTACTCGCGATTTCAACCACATGTAATTAAAAAATATAGCTTACTAGCTTTCGCCCGCGACTTTGCCGCGCAGAATTAAAAAAAAAGAAAATTAAATAGCCTATGTGTTCTTCCAGACTATGTTCTACATCTATGCCAAATTTCATCAAGATCCTTTCATCCGATTAGGCTACAAACTGTAACAAACATTCATCCATCAAAACTTTCGCATTTATAATAATAAGATATTATTCACAGATAAATGACATTTCTCTCTGTGGAGCAACTTTTAAAATCGGATTAGTACTTTTTGAGTTATTTACATACAAAAAACAAATATTTCCTCTTTATAATATCAAGTATAGACAAACGTGTAATTTGTTGCAGGCGTATTGGCAGATAAAGTTACTAAGCTTGGAACCCTGGGCAGTGATACTGGCGCGTGGTATAGCTGGCATACCGTGCTCCGCATGCTACATAGTCCTGCCTATTTACTTGAAGGAGATCAGCGATATAGATCTGAGAGGCGCGCTAGGATCCTTGCTTATACTGAACAGGTAACACCATAGTCTAACTATTAATGCTATGTAGTGGTTTAACGAGTGACAATAGAAATACTTGGACTGTCAAAGGACTCATCTCCTCTCCCTCATACCCTCTGAATAAATAGAGACAGCAATATGTGTCAATATAAGTGTATCAAATATTGTGTTACGCTTTATGTTATCTGTACTAATATTATAAAGAGGAAAGATTTGTATTTTGTATTTTTGTATGTATTGTAATAACTCAAAAACTACAGGTCCGATTACAAAAATTTTTACACCATTAAAAAGCTACGTAATTAGTGACTAACGGGGACTTTTATTAATTCCACGGAGACGAAGTCGCGGGGAACTAGGTAGTAGTCTTATGATTCGGTGTTATACGAAAAACAAAACACTAATTATAAAATGAATCTGAACACATTAATTACTTATTCGTCGAGTGCTACCTCAATTAAATACAAACTGTATAATTAGTAATTTAAAATGACTATTATCTGCTCGGTTCACATTGTCAGTATAATCGGACAGTGTTCAAAATCATCACTGTCATAGATGCTAACTGGCACCGGTGCACCAAAATAAGCTATGCTATGCCAGCGCAACTTACTGTGTTAGCATAATGTAAGCTAGGTAAAGTCAATCTTTCGTTTACATTTACACTACATTACATTCCATCTTTCATTACATTACATCTTACATTACATTACATCTTACATTACATTACGTCTCTAAAAACATGACTCATTCGAATCATTTGATAGAACAACGGTTGTTTATAAAATTGTTAATAAGATGGTACTGCAATAAAATATTCAAGGCAATGCAATTTGAATTCGTAATGCCCTCATAAAGATGCGGAAATAAATAAATCAACGTTGGAATAAAATTACTATATTCTTGAAATATGCACGTGACAATAAGCACGGGGAAGGATATATCTTTAGGTTTAAAAGATGGATAGATTGTGTTAAATGTGACATGATCAAGGAAGTGACAAAGTGACGTAAGATTGATCTGAACGAAGAAACACTGGTGCACCGACGTTACATAGAGTAGGATAAAAATATTCAAAAGACACGTATTAAATGACGAAAAAAAATGAAAACCGGACAACCAGAAGCTGAATCATAAAGTAACAAAGAATAGACTAATTGAGAACAATTTTGGAAGTCGGTTACAAACTCAAAATGATCGAATTACTCTAACGGGATTTTTATACGATTTAATTTTCGAATGTATATTAAGAGCGCATCTTCGACTAAATTATCGCGTCATTGTTTGGTCCAGCATGATTCCTATGAGCGTGTATAAAGGTGCGCTACTGGATTTTTAGTTGTGCAACTAAACAGTTGAATTGGCTGCGAAACAATCGACAATCGCACAAGAGTTGTGCATAGTTTAGTTAAGGTGTGCGACCGCACTTATTTGACTTAGCCCTAGGCAATGTAACAAACCACACTAGAGTCTAGTAATTTAGTAATTTATAAACAATATACTCAATTATGAATAAATCATAGGAAGATATGTGTCAAAAAAATAGTCGCAAAATTAATGACAACTTAATGCAATCTTCATTCGTATGGCCTGCTTTGGACCGGTTCTTTACCGTTAAAGTCAAGAAAAAAACATACAAAACGCATTGATTTTGGTAAAACCCAGATTTTATACGAAATTCGGAAAATCCCAAAGGTTAGTTAATTGGTTTTAATACGACAGAAAAACAATAACAATAAAGAAACGTCGTATTTTTCGGACAGAATACGATGTTCCGTGCGATTCTAGAAGGTGCCTTTCTCATTGCTAGATACTTTCGAGGTAACAACATTTGCGTGAGAGGACCGGATCAACCTGGGACCGGGGAAGTATCATATCCTAATGTGGGCCATACACGTTAGGTTTAGATTTTGCATTATGGTTTTAACCTTGCAGACATAGCAAAGTTTCAAAGTACATAACAGTCCTATGACACACACGCCAGGGTTTGCCTAAATAGTTAATAACGAGGGTAACAAATGGTCCAAACAGTTTGGCTATCAAATATGACGCATTTGAAACGAGAATTAAAAGATTCGCATAACCTTATTTTTTATCTGTCAATTGTTTTAATTAGCGATAATTTTATTGTAATTAAGTGAACTGGTTTTTGAATTTAGAAGATCAGGGTTATATTTTTGATTTAGTTTTCAACAGTTTAATATTCTAGAACTCGTTTCACGATGGAGAAGACAAAGACTAATTTGCCGTTAACAGTTTGAAGGAAAAATTCGATTTCGAAATAGACTTGTCCTGCAGTTTTTATGGATACTCTAAAGACGTCAATGAACAGTCTTGACAACATTACGTGATAGGGTTCACAATTAGCATCTCTAGTTACGTATTAATGAAATTCTAATGAATTGTCTAGACAATTCTAATTCTAGTAATTTCTATTTAATAATGATAGAAGAAAGTACTTCCATGATTATGGAGATTAAATATGTATTACTACAGTTTGTCAGATATTGAAATCATTTTAAAAATTTTCTTTTCAACTATGGACACGAAATATAATATAAATGTTTAGAATTGAGAATAGTGCCATCTAGTGATAATACTGAGAATCAAAAATTGTAAAACCATTTTCTTTTTCAGAAACATCGGTTACCTGGCAAGCTACATTGGCGCTGACTTACTGGAGCCGACTACATTACTTTGGATAGGATTGTTTGTTCCTACCGTCGTGTTCTTCATCTTCCTGCTTATGCCGGAGACGCCCGAGTTCCTCGTCAAACAGGGAAAAGTCGATGTGAGAACTTCCTTGATAATAACATGTGTGTATGACTGAAAAATTTAGAAAATTTAGTACTGGCAACCATTACAATTAAGATTAGATTTGTAAATTATTATGCTAACATCATAATTCTACGCCTGTTGTATTATTTGAGGCAATGTTTTATTTTCGGTATTTTGGTATGCTACAAAAATCATAATCTTCTCATTACTATTTTAATATGAATACAAGATTAGAAGAACAGTTTGTTTGGTAGCTTTACTTCATAATTGCGGAAACATGTATTCAATAAAAATAATGGTACATAAATAATCATGTAATTGACACAGGAAATCAACAATTTCATGTTTCAGTTGTATTTGTGCTGTAGTCGGTTAAATTATCATTTTTCACTTAAAATAATTTCACGTAATTTTTCTGTAATTATAATAATTATCCTAGATTACTGGTAATTTTGAATTTACTGCAGTTACATTAATTGGCAGATGAGTTGACGAAAACTAAACTATTAGCCGTTTGACAGAAAATATCAAGTACTTGCTCGTAATTGCTTTTTTTATAGACACAGAAGCTTCTGGTCAATACAATAATTTGTGAAAATTTTCCAGGAAGCCAAAACTGTATTGGCTTGGCTCCGAGGTGTGTCGACATTAGATAGTAAAGTGGAGGAAGAAGTAGAGGGCATAGTGAAGGCTGAAAAACGTACACAGTCTGACTCCAAATCAGTATGGGGAATTATACGTAAGTTTTATATTTATTAAAAACAAGTGACAAATGTATCAATAATAGTTACAGTAATACTTAATGGAGTACAAGAATTCTTATACACTTCAAGATATATACATTCAAAAATGTAAGCCGCATCTTACTCCCTCTTACTTCACCTATGTAATATCTTCTTTTTCAAACTCACAGACTCAACCTGCCGATAACAGCCAGTATTAATTTAAAAA
Organism: Papilio polytes; assembly: GCF_000836215.1. NCBI lineage: Eukaryota > Metazoa > Arthropoda > Insecta > Lepidoptera > Papilionidae > Papilio > Papilio polytes. Next base: position 1,774,244 of record NW_013525336.1, on the reverse strand, counting down.
AAATTCTCAATTGCAGTAAAGGATAAGCCGACATTCAAAGCGTTCATAATAACATTGGTGATCAAGATAACGCAGCAGTTTGATGGCTACCTGATTGTACTCATCTACGCTGGCTTCGTGTTCGAGCGCGCGGCTGACTACATCAGTCTCAAGCTCAGCCCCAACAAGCAGATAATAATGATAGGTGTTGTGCAGCTGCTGGGCTCGATAGTCGCCACTTGTATCGTGGAAAGGACTGGCAGAAAGGTTGGTGATCAACTAGCGAAGTTGCTTAAGTTATTAAAACTAAATAGAACTGAAAATATTTACTTTAAACTAGATGGCATTATTTTTAATTGTCTAAAAATTCTTTCATGTTTTAAATGTAATTTTGTTCTGTGTAATTTTGTTTGTAAACCTTTAACGTAATTATATAAATCATTAGTAAGATAGACTTATAAATCTTTCAGTTACTCCTGATTACGACGTCACTTGCGATGGGCGTGGGTATGTTGACCCTATCCGCATGGTTCTACGTGACCGCGGAGGGCAGCTGGCTGCCGGGCTGGCTGCCAGTGCTGGCAATGTGTGTATGCATCTTCGCTGATGCAGCCGGCTTCCAACCGATATCCTACATCATCATCACCGATCTCTTTACATTCCAGGTGAATAATCTATAATTTTATAAAGAGAAATAACGCTTCAATTTATTTCTTTTCTATTTCCTTAAAAAATAAATAGTTAAAAAGTGGTTTGTTGAAATAAAATATTTGCTATTTAATTTCAGCAGGCGTTCTGATCATTTCGTGTTTAATTGTATTGATGTGTTTACTATTGAACAAAAAAGGTCTAATGAATTTATTTTTCAGTTACGAGGAACGGTGTCGTCATTCGCTAACATATGCGCTAAACTCAGCAACTTCGTACAAATGAAATGGTTCAAGAACCTCAGCGAAATGATCGGCATACACTGGACACTTCTGTTCTTTTCTATTGTCTGCTTTGCCGCTTCCTTCTATACTGTGATATTCTTCCACGAAACGAGAAATAAGACTGTTGATGAGATATACGCGAAGCTATCCAGGAGTAGAAAGAAGGAGAGCGAAGAAGAAGTGTCTAAATCAGGTCCCTAATGTTTATTTTTAAAGACAATTAATTGAGATTATATCGTTTTGAAAAGCATTTGTTAAAAAGCACTTTATGCATTTAAAAGGTTTAATTTAAGTACTTTTCGTACTAAGAGGCTTTTCAGCTTTGTAAACATAGTCATGTAATAATTATGAAGTTGTGTTTAACCAATGTGAGTTAAAATTTGCTTATAATGTAAACGTTGTTTCGGCAGTAGAAAAAAATTGTACATTTTTTTATTTAATTGACTGTAATTACGAGAGTTCTGAAGTGTCATATTTGTACAATAATTTTATTACATCTGTATATAAGTTATGTTTTAGCGCGCAATTCTAGACTGAACTATCGCACAACTGTTTAGTCTTGCTTTGATTCCCATGAGCTTATATGGAAGTACACTACTCCATTTTTAGTTGTGCAACTAAACAGTTGAATTTACTGCGAAACAATCGACAATCGCACAACAGTTGTGCGATAGTTTAGTCAAAGGAAGTAGATATGCCCGTTCTTATAATTTGTTTATTTCAATCTAACGCCGAAATTGAGTAAACATTGGACAATCAAACACGTCTGATACATGGCGGCCATTACGTTAGAAAACTTTGAAAAGTGTATATTTGAAAATAAGCGTTAACTACATTTTTACCGTATTGTAATATTTGAGCATTTTAGGTTTCGTTCTCCAAATAGATCTAGACATCAATTCAGCGACTCTTTTCTTCATGATGCCACCATTTTTTAATTCATTCACCTTTTGCTAAAAAAAAAAATAAAAAGACAGTTTACGGTGAAAACGTTTCGGATTTAGAATGAAATGAAAAACAAATGAATCGCTTGTTCTTTAATAAATAGTCCTTTAATAACTATAAGAATATTAATTCAAGTATTTCGGCAGTGGAAGTCCACTGTTAAGTAAAAAGGTACAAAACTTGTAGCAGTCAAGTTGCTTAATAACTTAGGCTAAGAAATAAAGATAGAATTACATAGAAATATAAAGAATAAATGGATGTATGAATTATTATAATGTACGTGTTATTTTTGTATTAAGTATTGAAGTAGATAAGTTATTTGATAAATTTTTAGTATAAGATAAGTTACTTGTGCGTATTTTTATGAGTAGTGATCTATATTTTTTTAATAATTAAAATATATTTTATTATATGACAAAGAAATTATTATTTCTTATGTTTCGAATTTCAAATATAAGTACAAATACGTAATGAAAAAACTACATTGCTCAAAAAATAATGCACAAGTGATTCAGTTTTTAATCGCCTCTCAGAGGGCGTTATTAATTCCGTCCCCTCTTTAATTTCTTAGTCTATGTTTATTAGTCTATGTTATATACAAGGGAAATTATATTTTACCAATAATCATGATACTTTTGGAAGATATTCCAAGAAAGAAAATTAATTTAAAAATGTTTTCTTTAATGAAATACAAAATTGTTTTTAACTTTTGATTTATTAAATGTAAATATGATTATGTAATAAATTATTAATTCAACAATATTTTTAATTTTATTTTTCTTTTTAGTGGCTAATAAACTTTTAACAAAATCTTCTACTCTTCGTCGTCCTTTTAATAAAATTTTATTAAAAAAAAAAACTTTATGTAACACAAATGTATATTTAAGAACATTTGATGGACACTTTTTCTTATCTTATCTTGTTCTTTAGCTTAACTTTATCTTTTTAAAAGTTCCGACACTTAAAAGACCAACCTTGAATCTTCTCCAAAATATATCTAGTTTATTATAATGACCTATTTTAAAATTTAATTGCAGTTTCTTATCGTTCTGTATATAACATAAAAACATTTTAAAAATAGACACTTTTTACCAAATATAACAAAGTAAATATTATTAAATAGTCTTTTGTATTGTCTTAACAATGGTAATAACGATTGTTTTATTAATAGTAAAAATAAAATAACTATGTTTTCATGACGGTTTAAAATTCAAAAGCATTTTGTATTCAAATGCATTATAAACTATTTATTTACATTGTAATTGTAGATAACATTGATGTAGAAAAGTACAAATATTTATTTAGAGTGCACTTCCACAGGTGTAGAGATAACACGCCTTAGATGAAAGGGATTTTAAATCCCCATACTTATGATTGTCTGATATTTATTTAAAGAGATAATTTTCTACTTCTAGCAGAAACCAGTTTCGTTTTTTTTTTAAAAAGTTAAACAATACAAACGGTATTGTTATTTTAAAAAGAAAATTAAAAACTACGAATGTAAGGTAACTAATATATATCAAAGGAGAAATTACTTTCAAGATGATATTTTCAACGAATGGATTTTTATATCATAAGGTGGTGGAGCAAGCGGCCATCTGAATACGCAGAAATAGCTACCGCTAGCAGACATATACACAAGCAGATATGTACTACCTCAAATCGACAAAGGAAAGGACGCACAAAGGAAATTTCCCCTTCCTAAAGATCTCCACATCATTCAAAACTTCCCCATCCTATATAAGTAAAAGGCGAGAAGGCATTACTCTTTTTGTAATCAGATAGCAGCAACCGATCAATCCGAGGTTCGGCTTTCTCGGGCACCCTTGAATCGGAATGCTAAACGCGTATTGAGTGACAGCCCAAGCCGAGGTCCCCTCTCGGGGACCCTTGTGCCTAGTCACTCCATGGAGCGACCACCGAAGCGATCTAAGAGCTCGGTGGCCTCCCAATCCGGTAATAATAACGATGTAACGGCCCGAGCCGAGGCTCCTGAGGAAGCCCTCGAGCCTAGTTACTCATAAAAGAGGTTTAGGCTAAGCGCCATCTGCGCTCGGCCACCTCAAGCCCGGTGAATCTGTAAATGCCTCTTCAAGGCAAACAGTGACAACTCAGTCACAAAAAAAAAATGGATAGGAGACTATAATTGGGTTTCCTGCACGCAAAATATGAAGTACGTGTTTCGGCAGTGGACACTAAACATGTTTTACAGGGCCCGCAATAATTAGTCATACAAATTATTAAAAGTCTTAACGGTAGTGATGTTTCTCTAGATTTACCTAAGCCCGTTCCTTTAAAAAGTTTTGAGAAAAACATAACATAGAACTGACAGTTTAAAATATTTTTAAAAACTTAATACAGCGGGTATGGCTCCACTTAAGTTAGTAAGTTTTTTCTACAAAAGTATTTACTACCTGTTAAAGGGTCCCGCTTATTCGTAACATCTGCTTACTTAGAATTTAGACAATTTATAGGCGACATCTTATTTAATTTTTGAATCTTATTTCGTTCTCTTTTTTAAGTACTTAAATTAGACTATCAAATAAGCTTACCTTTTATATATTAAATCCAGACACAGAACTCCAACAGTTTGATGGCTCCTTAGACTATCGTAAGGCACAATTTTGCGGTTAACAGCTTGTTTTATGTATTTAAAATAACTTCATAAACATTAATTTATGTGTTAATTTGACAATAACCGTAGAAAGAATACATTTACATTTTGATTGTATTTCGTATAATACATTAATGCTTGACGCGTCGTAATACACTGTGTTCGTTTTTAAGATTTTTCTTACAAACTTTACGTTTCAAATACATAATAACTTACCTAGAATCTATCGAGTTTTTGTCTTCAAGTGCTTCAAATAAATGCATTTCAATTAATATTTGGAGCTACGCATATTAATGCTTACGTATGTTTATATGATACGACTTTAATTGTCACCACGCCTGTCTGAGACAGCTTACAGATTTGCTTTAGTGAATGGACGGATACGAACCGAAGCGCGCGCACATCTCGTTCCAATTTTAAAATTTGAATTTCGAACACAGATCATCCTAATATAATAAAACCTTTTCGGTTGAATTATTGTTTCCTTTTTTAAAGTTAGATTTAGTGTGCGGCCAGTGTTCTTCATTTTATTACATTCTGTGATACTCGGGGTGACATTCCTGTTTCGTGTAATTAATCTGTGAGTACTTTTCGTTAAGTTTCTTTTTTTATAAAAGTATCAGTGGCCAGTTATTGTGAAATTGTTCAGTGTTAATTTGTAATTAAGAAAACGAATTTCTTAAAACTTAATCGTATACTGATTCATATATACATACACACATCATTCTTGTAAGTATATTTTTTTAATTTATTCTTGTTATAAACATCAATATTTAAAATCTCAAATGTAAATGTAAATAGTACGAGTATATTGATTACCCTAAGATTGGTATTACCGCTGGGAATTTAAATAATTTATCAAATTATCGATTGCACAATAAATCTATTTTATTTTGGAAGAATTCCTTTAATTTATTATTCATTCAAATACTGCATAAATGAATAATAATTTAAACAATTAAAATCTGCACAAATAATACAAATTGTCTTTATTTAAATTTTAATGCATACTTTACCTTTTTTCGTTTATTTATAGTTGAAGATACCAGGGGTTACGAACCTGCGAATAATCCAACCATATATGGTAATATTCCCTACCATAAGTCATCCTACTTACATTTGCGCAAAACTACGCTCAGTTCTGACATTTCAGTTCAATAGTTCAATTCAAACTATTAATTAGAGCTGAGCGTAGCCAGCTTTAGACCTACGTATCCTTTTTTCCTAGTACATAATGTATTTCAAGATCCGTAAAGTGCCATTAATGGCCCGCTTACCATTAGTTGTGCACCCCTGGCTATTTTAGACTGTACGTATTTTCATAATTTTAATTAAAATCCTAATTAATATACTTGTATTAGTTTTATACGTTAAAAATAAGGCATTTCTACTAAGAGTATAACCAAACTTTTTCTATATGTTAATATTATTTTTGATAAATAAAGTAGATTTTATTTAATATAGTTAAAATTCGTATAGTGTTGTCTAGAAATTCTCTTATTTTCTTAACCTTTTGTTATATCTTTACGATTTATCATGACAAAGTAAGATTTATTCTTACGCAAAAATTTTGAAAATTGCGTAAGTTATACCGGGAAGAATTATTTTATCAACCAAACCAACGTTGGAATGCAATTTTGTTGTTACTTTATCCATATTTAAAATATTTTAAAATAACCATCAAAGTGTTAAAAATGTGTATAAACCACGGTTAGTTATGCAGCAGAACCTCGATAACTCAAACCTCGGTAACTTAAAAACCTCTATAACTTCAAAAAATAATATGTTCCCTTCCCGTCAGAGGCCAAAACTTCTATAACGTAGACCCTTGATAACTTAAAACCTCTATAACTTCAAATATTTTGTTTTTCCCTTAAACTTTAACTTATCGAGGTTCTACTGTGCTTATCAGTAAAAAAATTATTGACGAATGCTCGTAAAACTACGATAAAGTGAATTCCAATTGAAATAAAACGTTTCCTAACAAGTTAACTGATTTCATTTAAGCCGGGTTTCTGAAGTTTCCGTTAATTTAATCATTACCAATTGATTCATGATAAACTTACATTACAAAGGAGTAAAACTCAAGTTACGTAATTCGGAAACGCATTTTATGAAGTTATTGAATCAAAACACTAACGAATGGTTAAATGTAGCTGGGAAACCGGCCAGTAAATGTTGTGTTGAGTTGAAGATGAGATAAAAATTATTTTATAACTATACTCATCATTACAACATTGATTTACACAGAATGATTTATGATTATACTAGCTTTCGTCCGCGACTCCGTCCGCGTGAAATAAAAAAAAAATAGTAAGTAGCCTATGTCTTCTTCCAGACTATGCTCTACATGTATGCGAAATTTCATCAAGATCCGTTTAGGCGTTTAGGCTACAAACTAACAAACATCCATCCATCCATCTAAACTTTCGCATTTATAAAATTAGTAAGATAGTAAGAAATAAGATAAAATATATTACAGACGTTGACAAGGTGAGGTTAAGGGTGCAGCTGACCCCTATAGTCAAAGTTTTAATTTGCCTAGCACTCAAGATGCAACCTTGTCGATAACAAGCGACGCTTTAAAGCGCTTCAGTTTGAATTAAAAAAAGATAATTTGTTGTATTTAAAGGTTTAGGCTACGAGCCCCTCGGTGGAGGCGTGTAGTGAGCTGGTGATGATGATGAAATGGTTTAATACCGCTTATAAACGCACCTAAACCTTATATTTCAAGCTATTGCGTGGAAGTTATCACTTAATCTTACTCTTACTAATATTATAAATGTGAATGTATAGATGGATGGATGTTTGAGAGTTTGTAGCCCAAACGGCTGAACGGATTTCGATGAAACTTGGCATAGATGTATAGGATAGTCTGGGACGGAGTTGCGGGCGAAAGTTAGTTTTAATTAAATGCAATGGGCATCGAACTAGCATTGTTTTAATAACAAAAGACGATCGTATAATGAACTACCGCATTTATCTATCCGTGCGTTCACATTGTACAAACATACGTTATCTCTGTCATTCTAACATAAAAAGAAAGGGATAGTAAATTTAAATTACTTTAAGTTCATTTGTGAAAGCCGACGGTAAAATAAACATAATATAAACGTCTTCATTCATCTTTGTCATATGTACAGTTTTAGTGTTATTTTTTTATTATAGTACGTACAAATATTTACATTACTGGAGAGTGGATCGTTGTCATGTTTGATATGTATGTTGTGAACAGACAGACTGTCACCAGACTGTTTATATACGTCTCAGCTCTTAATTATAATTTTACTGGCTTTGGCACGCGAAACTACTTCCCTAAATTAAACTAGACTTTGGGCATTCAGGTCCAGTTAGTACGAGTATAACATCTGTCAATGTCAATCAGGATAAAGGACTAGCTTTAGCCCGTGACTTCGTCGTTAAATAAACAAAAAACAAAAGTATCTATGTCTTCTTCCAGAACATCCTCTACGTGTATGTCAAATTTTATTTAGATCCGTTTAACAGTTTAGACTATAAACTGTAACAAACATTCATCTAAATTTTTGCATTAATATTACTATCATAAGAGCACCAATGGCGGATCCAGGGGGTGGGTCATAGGAGGTCATGACGCCCCCACCCCGAGCTGGTCGGTCAAGAGCTTGACTAAATATATTTACATATTTTGTCCTCGACTATGTAACCCCCGGCACCAAAGCTGGATCCGCCCTTGAAGTGCACCATTCTAGCATGAATTGGTGGTATCGAGTATCGAAGTGGATTTACTTACTAACGGTTATATAATCGTCTAAAACTATTTGCACAAATCTGAAATATTGATGAATACTGTGTCCATATTTAAACAGAAAGTAACTGATTAGCTGAATTTAATCACGTATAATATAAACAAGTGTAACCTTGTAATGAAAAATACAGCAATTATAAATTAAATACGTGATAATAAGAGAAAAGGTTCTGTAATTTCATTGGTTACGAACATTACGTTAAATATAAGTTAAACGAGACCACGACTTGACTCGACTAATCTTTCAAAAAGTTATTTGTTGGGATGTACAGTCGCGAAAATTCGCGGTGTCCAAGAATAATTGCCTTGTTCATTGCAACAAGACAAACTCCACTTCGTACATATAACTAACTAGCTCTTGCTCGCGACTTCGCCCGCGTGATATTATAAAAGTATAGCCCATGTTACTCATAGATAAATTACCTTTTTAAGGGTGATTTTTTTTTTAAATCAGTAGTTTTTGAGTTATTCCAATACATACAAAAATACAAATCTTTCCGCTTTGTAATATTAGCATAGATTTGATAGCAGTGACTGCACGAAGCGATAATAATAAAAAGAAACTTGCTTTGAAATTTTTCGTACAAACACATTTATAAGCTTTGTTCATTTGTTTTTTTGTTCCGCGTCTCGTTTCAAAATGTACAAAGGGTTGTAGCTTTTAAAGTGTAACAACGTTAATTTTAGCGACTGTACATTGCGAGCTGTCGTAAAGTTCGAATAACCTTGGGTTTGACTAGTGACGTGTATGGTCGTTCCAATCGGTTAGTGGAAACGTTCCTCTACAACGCAATGCGGTAGCGGCGGCCATTATCTCGTTTATGGAGCGACTGTTATCAGGGTTAATATTATAAATTCCTTATGATTTTCTCGGTATACGCGATCTGTTACGATAGTTTGATATATTCTTTATCTAAGTAACCTTGTAGGTTTAAGTTATAGTGATTAGGTTATTATTCTAAGAGCGCGGACCGTACCCTTGATTAAACTATCAGACAACTGTTGTGCCATCGTCAATTGTTTTGCGGCCAATTCAACTGTTTAGTTGCACAACTAAAAATCGAGTAGTGTGCGCACATATAAACTCACAGGAATCAAAGAGCGACTAATCTGTTGTGAGTTGTGAGATAGTTTAGTCAAATGTGAGTACGGGCTCTAAATAGACTAGCCGTCGCCCGCAACTCCTGCGAATATAAAGTTGCTTCTTCCAGACTATCCTCTACATCTATGCCAAATTTCGTTCAGGTTCAGCCTATAAACTCTAAGATCCATCCATTTGTAACTTCTCTTTTATAATACAGTAGAACCTCGATAAGTTAAAGTCCAAGGGAAACACAAAATACTTTAAGTTATAGAAGTTTTAAGTTATCAAGGGTCTATGTTGTAAAGGTTTTGGGCCATGATGGGATGGGAACATATTATTTTTTGAAGTTATAGAGGTATTTAAGTTACCGAGGTTTGAGTTATCGAGGTTCTACTATATTAGTAAGAAGTAAGATAATATTTGTTAAATTTGATTGGGAACAAACCCAGGCCTGCCAATATTAGAAGAAAAAAAATGCAACCGTAATCCGCAAGGTCGTCGACACTGAAGAACAAAACAAGTTCGGCGGCCGAGTGAAAGTTTGACATAAATTTTATCAATAGCTAAACAAAATGTACAAAGTTTTGTCGCGCGGAATACTCGTTTGGCAAAATACTCCCGTATTTGCCAAATTAAATATTAATCTGTGTTTATCCTTGTAATACGGGAAAATATTACTAAACTGTTCAAAAACAAATAAGCAAAATACAGACATTAACATTCCGTAATTAATAACGTAAACTAAATCTATATTTTAATCGAGAAATGTATTTATTTTTTAAAATGATAAAATTATAATAAACATAATTTGACTAAATTGTGTGTTGTGGTTTGTGGTAGGGTTTTGGAGTGTATATTGAATGATGGTATGCAATATGCACACAGTGATACGCGGAAGCGGATGGCGTACTTCAAAATTAGGTAAAAATTATATAATTTATCATTAAAAATCAAAGATTGATAGTAAACTGTTTTTAAAATAAAATATAGAATATTCAGATAAAATGTATTGATAAAATAATTTTATTACTAAACACAAATTATTACAAAAGATGTAAAATAATATTAAGTAAAAATTACATAAATAGTAAAACATTGTAGTTTTATAAATATCACGCTTGCTGTCAATGTCAGTGACGTAAATATTTCGACATAATACTGCATAAGTTTCCTAGGCCGTGGTATGGGCGTCATTGTTCGCCGCCATTTTGGATGACCGATGACTCACCCATTCATCGTTCATTCCGCACACGTGCCCCGAATTTGAGTGTCGACCGATTGTAGGTTACGTGTAAACTTTGTGATTAAAAGTTTTAAGCAATACTCCTGCGTTTTTTATTCAAATTACGTTATTACGTAGAACATAACGTTCAGTCTTTAGTTTAATAAGCGGAGGGAAGCGTGAATAATAAGTGAATACTTACTGAACAAAGAAATGTTTGCTAAAAAAGGTACATTTTAAAACTAATAATAACACTTTTTTTAATTTATTTTCTATTTTTTTTTTATTTTAAATTGATTTTTATTTTGATGTTTATCATGTTTTATTTTTTAAAATATATTTTTACGGCGTGAAACTATTTTTAACCGTGTTAGCGTCAATTATCTTGGAGAGTTCGTGACTGAATGAAGTTGGTGGATTTTTGAACAGACGTTGCGAAACATGTATGTGACGTAGGAATAGAAACGACATAAATGTAACTGGGTTTCGACTGCAGTAACTTGTTTAAATAAACATTGCAGTCTCTTTTCAATCAATAAATATAAAAGAGATAGAAATAAATAATTGGAAATTTTAAATACATGATTAATTCTTTCGGTTTTAAATGAATTTTCTACAACGTTAGCTTGTGTTAGAAAATCCAGTAGCTATTTTTGATAGCCTTGTTAATTTTACATGAAAAACTGTTTTTTTTTCTTGTTGGCACGTAAACGTAAAAAGGTTTGGCATCCCTGAAATAGATTAACACTTCCCGGATTGTGTTACATTACGACAAAGAATAATCTTTTATAAATAGTTAGTTGCTAAGAATACAAAAGTATTGTTTTAATTTTAAATACAGGTCCTAACCATCTAGCATTTATGCGTATACTGCCGAATGTAACAAAGGAAGTAAAATAGATAAATAAAAACAGATAAATAAATAGATTAAAGTTGATTCAATCATTTGATAAAAGTAAACATAATGCATGTGTGGCGCCCTAAACGTTATAAGCCAAGACAACCCTGCTGAACAACATAGGTGGAGTTACTACGGAAGAATATTTGACAGAGTAAAGAAGTTGACTTTCTTATAACTATTCTAATATAACTAGTAATTGCCCGCGAATCTATCGCGTATTAAAAAAACTTAGTAGCCTATGCATTCTTCCAGAATGTTCTAAATCTGTGCCAAATATCATTGAGATTCGTTAAATAGTTTAGAAGACACCTAACATCCATCCATCTAAACTTCCGCATTTATAATATAGTAAGATAAAGATGGGCATGTACTGGATAGTAATCTTACTAATATTATAAATGCGGAAGTTTAGATGGATGGATGTTTGTTAGAGTTTGTAGCCTAAACGGCTGAACGGATTTCGATGAAATTTGACATGGATGTAGAGGATAGTCTGGAAGAACACATAGGCTACTTTTGTTTTTTATTCAACGCGGACGGAGTCGCGAGCGAATGCTAATGTTTTATAGTTTAATCGTTATACGCTGCAGCAAATGATATACGACTTAAAACCGTACATTTGATTAATTAGATAGAGTACTATTAATGTAAACATAAAATGATTAGGTAACTGATATGAATTATACATAACGTGAACTGATTTTATATGAATCAGTTTACATGTAATTATGTACAGTCGCGGAAAACCGCGGTGTTTGTATCGAGACGAACTGCGACTCTTACGAATAACCAATTCAAATTGAGTTACAAATGACGGCATAATTAGTCGTGTACTACCGACAGTATATTTTCTTGGTTACTAACTGTTGCTCGCGACTTCGCCTTTGTGAAATTAAAAGCATAGCCTACTCTATTCACTGATAACGTAGCTTTTTAATGGTGATACAAAAATACAAATCTTACCCCTTAATAATAAGTATAGATTATTTCCCGTCTCAAAATGTTGAAACTTAAGCACCGTTAGATTCCCCGACTGTACCTTATCTTTATTGGATGTTTGATTTATGACGATATGTTTATATTTTCCCTCCACTTATAGGAAGCTATTGTTTGTCGAGGGATTTTTCTATCGCTGTTATTTTATTGACTAATTTCGTTTTCCTTTAATCATCACATTACTACAAAATAGATAAATATCTCACTGTCCTTATCCCACACACGTAGTTTCGTCTCTAGATCTTCCATCGTCACTCTTCTTTATCACCTTTCACGCAATACATCTATCTCTTTCTAGAACTCTACCGTCGTACCTCCACATACATCATTAAAATTCTCTTCGTCATCTGCGATTCTTCTTTCCTTATAACATCCACTACAAGAGTTCATTTAATTTAAGTATGAGCTGTCGCCTGCAGACATCGTTAGCGCAATTTTGGACTACCCGTTACGCCAATTTGACAGCGTTGAATTAAAAAACAGCCTATAATATGCCTATCCATGTCAGTTACCTTCCAGTGAGGGTCCCGTCGAAATCGGCCAAGCTATTTCGGAAGTCGCCCGGAGCAAACTCGGCTTGCGGACAGACAGATAACAAAATTTTTAATGCGATTTTCGTTATCAGCATCACTTCCAGCAATCTGTATTTTTTTATGACATTACAAACAGGCATTCCAATTTCATTATATATATAGATAGATAGAAGATTTTTAACTAGTACTATTGTGATGTAGACATTTATTTGTCTCATGATTATCACGATGATAGACGAACACAAATGATGTACCGACATGCATTTAATCTGTGATATTGCACCATTATCAATGTACATTACTATACAAACTTAATGACAGCTCGGAATATCGGTCGGCGCTGAATAGAACACAATACGAACCAATCTTATAAAAAGTTAACTTGATTTAGAGATCCGTTAAAATGTCTCTTATAGGTTGTTTATTAGGTATTAAAGGTGGAAATGGATGCTGGGGGAGAACGCCATCTCCAATCAAATAGTCTCAGTTAGTACCAATTATTATGCTCACAGCTAACAATAAGTTTGAATATCGTTATATCAGTCAACAGATGGTTTTAAATCTTTTCTTATCCCTTCTACAGCAAGTGATCCTGGGTTACCCACGTTCATCGTCTGTTTACCATCCTCAAAAGGATATAAACAGCAATAAAACATGTTTTAGACTCATTTAATGCGTAAAACTCGTAAATGCATAATAAATTGCATTATTAAAGCGAAAAAAAAGGCAATAAAATTTGTCTATTAGTTTTGACAATTTCAAGGTCATATTTAAAAGCTAATGCAAGTCATTAGGTATAAGGAAGAGTCGTGTTTAAGCACTAAGTTATTTATAAATCTTACAAACATCCGACGACAATTTACATCGCTTATAAGGTCTATGAACAGATTTTAAACTTTTTCGTCTGGAGTCGATTACGTTACGAATATATTCTCGCAATTGTGATCCTGATAGACCCTCAGATCTTACAAATATTGATATACATACCGACGAGTTATCAGACTTAGTGATAAGTGAAACTAAACTATGATAGCTAAGTAGTGCCCTCTGGTTTTACGTGTTTTTCTTTGGAATTTATTGTTAGCGGAGATGCAGGTCTGCACACTAGTAACCTTATCTATACTTAATACTAGCTTACGCCCGCGAATCGCTCCGCGAGGAATTATTAAGTAAACCAAAGTAGCCCATGTGTTCTTCCACACTATCCTCTACATTTATGCCAAATTACATCGAGATCCGTCTAACCGTTTAGGCTACAAACTCCAACAAACATCCATTCATTCAAACTTTCGCATTTATAATATTAGTAAGAGTAAGATAATAAACAGGAAAGATTTGTATTTATATATGTAATTGATTCACGTCATAACTACAGAGCCGATTTTAAAAATAATTTCACCATTAGAAAGGTATTTCATCTGTTAGTTATAGAGGCTATATTTTTTTTTTATTTCACGCAGACGTAGTCGCGAGCAACAGCTAGTATTTATTGTTTACTTTTGAACACGTGCTTCCGGTGTGCATATTCATGTAGTCATAACATTAAAATTGGAACGACAAATGACCTCCTTTACAAGTAACTTATTAATAAATTCGTGCTAATTTAAACCTTAGGCTTTTACAAATAAGACATTTTTTTAAATAATAAACAACAATGTAGCATAATAAATGCTAATTTTTATTCGAATTTCGCACAATTATGTACTTACTCTTATCGTATTAAAAAAAAAGTTTAATAAAGAATTTGCATATGAAATATATTTCAAATAACACTTAGTCACTTCTTTGGGGGACTGTTACTAAAATAGGGTACTATCTGGCATGCCAAGTATAGGCAAAATGCGTTTACTCATGCCAGTAAGACGACAAGATGTTATGAAACGCAACGTGTCGTCCATCAAGTTTTATACATCCCCTCACACTCAACAACAACTGTTAGCTTTTTAACTATTTTGATGTATTCTGTATTCTTGAAGGTTATTTAGTCTGTGCTATAAATCAATACCATTTGTCATAATTTGAAATAACGATATAAGCTTTGTAATTGTGATCCAAAACATTATTTAAAATATTTATGTCATGGTTTTAAAATTTCGTAATTGTGCTTGTTATGTTAATAATCGGTTAGTAGTCGGATGTCAAAAATAAGGGTTTTGCATTAGTTCGACGACACGACGGCCATATTGGTAAGGTTATTCTGTTCAAATTGGAAGAAAAAATAAGAGGTAATGAAGACTATATTTTATTAAAGCATAACATGGCTGTGACGCCCATAATACGTAGCTGTGTTTCAAATATATGACATACGTAGAATATAGTCTGTCTGTCTGTCATTATAAAGTTCATTATTATTCGCAAATAAATGGAAGTGTACAACTTTCGCCTTTACTGCTTTCTATTCAAGGCTCGTTACTTACTGTACCACATAAATAATTTAACCTTAGTCCTATACTGGAAATCGACAAGTACTGCGAAATAATCTACCATGTATTACTGAGTTCTGGTCTCCTAGTACTCAGCAGGTGTTATTGTTATAAAGATTATTAAAAAAAAGAAATTAAGGCTGCAATTCTGTCATTGTAACTAACTCTAACTCTCTAACTCTAACTCTAAACTCACAAATGTACTGTTTTATTAACTATTTTATTCTACAAAAGTCAGGTTTAACTGTACAGTTCGACTTGTCGGTTAAAACTGATATACTGGGCTTTAGGAAAAAGGCTTTTCCATTTGCTACACAAAACTTATTCCATCATAATATTACGAGTACAAATGTGATCAGATGGATGGATGTTTGTTACCATTTATCTCCAAAACGACTTAACAGATCTCGATGAAATTTAGCACAGATGTATAACGTAGTCTGGTAGACTTATTGTTACTAAATATTTCAACTTTTACGAAGTCGCTGGCTAAAGATAGTTAAGAAAAATGCACACATGATTCAGATGTTTGATTAATTTATTATACGAAAATGTCAAAAGTCAAGGAGCCTGTTTTTGCTGTTTTGCGTCGTAATCAATAGACAATCGTGATTTATCGACATCATGTTTAGCAAACGATAATAAAAACAGACGAATCGACAACCTCTTCTTTGAAGTCGGTTATTAAACCGATTTTTTTCTAAAACAGGGATTAGCAACATTTTTTAATGGAATTTTGGAATTCAAAAGTAAGCCTCCAAAGGAAAGGATAAGTGGATTTGATGGTGGTGGAGACGCATAGGAAGGGGAAATGTCCTCTTTATGTGCGTCTCCTCCTCCGTCGATTAATGGTAGGCAACGCATCTGCAATTGCGGAGGTTTATGGGCAGCGATCGCTCTCCATTTCGGTGGATTCAGTTGGCCGCTCGTTCGTTTGCCACCTTATATTATTAAAAAAAAAGCCTCATCATTTCAATAGCTCTTAAATATTTAAATGTCGTTTTAATATTCCGCCGTTTGTCTAGTTAGGTGAGATTTTATATCTCCATTGGTATACAATATTTTAATGTTATTTATGTGTGCCATCAGTTTCTAATAGTGTAAGCTAGTTTATTTTGACAGGACATCAATATCTTTTGTGATCTAGGCTGTTGAAGCGTCACACATTTTCTTCTGACAATAGTCAATTAGACCCGAACGAAGCCAGATCGAATCGATATTACGGTCGTTAAGATGTTACTTACATTATGCTTTCCTACACGCTAGCTTCGAAAACGCGTGTTTTGACTAATATCATTGATTTTTATTCCATTTTATATCAAACTAGCTGTTTCTCGCGATTTCGCCCGCGTGAAATTACAAAATATAACCTATGTTATTCACAAATAAATTACCCCTCTAACGGTGAAAGAATTTTTGAAATCGGCTCAGTAAATTTTGAGTTATTTCAATACATACAAAAATATAAATCTTTCCTCTTTATAATATTAGTATAGATATAGAAGTATAGACTAACTCGTTGTTTGCGACATCGCCCGCGTTAATTTAAGAAATAATATAAAATATAGCCTATGTTACTCTCTGGTAACGTAGCGTTTTAATGGTAAAAGAATTTATAAATTGGCCCAGTAGTTTATGAGTTATTTCAATACATACAAAAAATACAAATCTTCCTTTAAGTATAGATTAGGATAGGTTTTCCGCCAAATCGATCTCTTTATTATTATAATATCTCTTTTAATATTATGAACTATAGTCTGATCAAAGTTGCCTAAATTCGCGTTTTAAAAACGCCAAGTGTGTACAAGGATTAATGGTTTATTTTTAATTTTGTATCTGTATTGTGTTGCCAGGTACAACGGACAGCGGATACGATGCGCCGCTGATCCAGCCAGTGCTAACGGTGGTGATACAGCCAGAGACGGAGTCGGGAGCGATGCTCGCCGTCCTGCCTTTGAGATGGCTCGACAGAATCAAACATGGCGGACTCGCGAACCAGTTCTTTATGGCGCTTATGGGTTTGTTTTGTTTTTTGTCTAACTAACAGATAAAATAATTTTTGACAGAAACAAATGAGTACCTCACTTAGTTTCCGAATTAATTTTTTTTGTTGCTTTTATGAGTGGCTTTTACGTATGTAAATGCCATTGTAATAGCCTAGAGCCTACATGACTAAATAGATTTTGACGAATGAGGTGTCATTCTAGTCGTATTCTTACCTAGAGTGTCGTAAAGTATATTATATAGTCGGAAAACGCATATTGTTGACTTGACAATTAAAGTTCTGAATAAAATAATAAGAACCGACTTTGAATGTCACTCGCCAGAATTATTCTTCATTTCTAAATCATTTTTTTCGATAGTTACGAGTATTCATGCAATTAGTGTTTTTTGTAGCTGTCATATTTCTTGCTTCTTAAAATCGAGATGTATTGTTTACGTCTCGTTTCACGGAGTCATAAAAAATTCAAATGATTCCATTGTTTTGTGTCGCGTTCCAATTTCAAATGTTATTAAACATGTGTCGCGTATGACAGCTATTGTCATTTGTTTATATTTTTACGAACAAGTTTTACACCAGCTGGTGGTAGGTACTTAGTTTTTAATTCGAAGGCAAAGGCTTCAAGAATAATTATACTTTGACAATGTCATTAACCAAGAGACCATAAAATGTAGTTCTATTCTTCTACTAGTTCTAATAGTACTTCCATGGGTGAATGTAAGTCCTTTAAATTATATTCTATAGAAATCCTAAATTTATTGACCCATAGTTGCATTATTAGTGTCAATAATGGCCGGTTACCCATGATTAATCATTCGTTAGTGTTTTTGCTTCGATAAATTATTTAAGTGCGTTTCCGAACTACGTAACTTCAACATAAAATCAATCGGTATTTGACAAAATAAGTGGGAACTTCAGAAACCCAGCTTAAGTATATAAATCGGACGTTTTTTCAATTATTAACGAATTATGTCATACGTTTGGTAATATTTTACAAACAAACCGCACTCAGTCATTAGGATTTTTGTTTTGTTTGTTTCTTGAATTACCTATTGCCCATTTACTATGTAAGTGGACACAAATTTTTTAAGCAAACTGCGTTCTCTTAAACCTCAAATAAATGATGTTTTCTATTTTAGTTAGTAGGCAATAATCTGTTAATCTTACTAATAATACAAATGCGAAAGTTTATCTGAACTGAGATGGGAGAGCACATAGGATGGGAGAACTGAGACTGGGAGAACACATAAGCTATACTTTTCTATTGTTTATTTTAATTCCACGCGGACGAAGTCGCGGGCGAAAGCTATTTCATAATCTAAGTATTGCGTGATATCAAATAACGGTGATGAAATTTAACGCACACTTAAGATCTGGTTTCATGGTTACGGCAGCAGTAGTTTACGGCAAGAAACGGCATTACTTCGCGATTGCCCTTTGTCGCGTCCCGTGGAATCGCACCTTTAGGGTATTGGCCCTAATGTCGAACAAGTTAGTGATTCACGCATTCAGATGACTCTCGAAACGGGTTTCCCGTGCAGTTATTCCGGGCAAAGTGAAAAGGGTCTAACCAGTTTGCCAATACAGTAAAATACATTTTTGCATGTCATATTATAAACATATATGAGTTTCAATACACTTACTACAGTAGAACCTCGATAACTCAAACCTCGGTAATATAAAAACCTCTATAACTTCAAAAAAAAATATGTTCCCTTCCCGTCAGAGCCCAAAACTTCTATAACATAGACCCTTGATAACTTAAAACCTCTATAACTTAAAACATTTTGTGTTTCCCTTGGACTTTAACCTATCGAGGTTCAATTGTAGAATCTTTTAATTCTAACTCACACAGTTTAAAGCTGAATTAATAAAACTATGTTAATAAAACGATTTATAATATTACGCCTTTAAGTGAGATCCATATATCCTGGAAGCTGGTATTCACCAGGTCTGGATTTAGCCGCGTTTAAAAGGTCTGATCGGCGGACTTTCCAAACCAACGCAACTTAGAACGCGCACTTTGATTCCTATGAGTTTATATAGAGGTGCGCTACTCGATTTTTAGTTGTGCAACTAAACAGTTCAATTGACCGCGAAACAATTGACAATGGCACAACAGTTGTGCGATAGTTTAGTCAAATGTGCGCACGCTCTTTGGGTTTAAGAAGCGAGGGTATCTCTGTAAACCCGCAACGCATCTGTCGTTCCTCTGGTATTGCGGATGTATGGGCGTTGATCTCGTCGAAGTTTCTTATAAAAAAATCAAAGTGATTCTATATTAACACTGAACCAAAAGAATGTAATTTATATATATATATATACTATTATAATACAGCGTAAACACATACTTCTTTGTTGCCTAAGATGACAGTAATTACAGCATATTTTTTTAAATAAAAAGCCCTATACTTACGTTACGCTTTAGGCTATATATTTTCACTCCATTAAACTTAGGGGATAAATATTTTGGATACAAACCCTAATGTGAGAAAGATACCAAAGTTGCTGCCAACATGCCAACATAAAGAGAGTAAGGTTGTCATCATGTTGTGTCATTTTGACATCTGTAATTGTAATTTGACAAATGAATAGAAAATTGAAATTTTTATAATTTTATGCGGATGAAGTCGCATGGGAACTGCTAGCTTAGGTATAAATTATCAAAGAGATAACAATTACTAGTAAAAAACAAACAGTTTCCTGGTACGCACAATTATATGAGAACTTTATTATTTAGTATCTTGCGCGTTGATTACTGGTTAGATCTGCTGTAGACAAGGTTGAACTACATTATAATGACACAACTATAACCCACATGTTAATCTGAATGAATGAATATGTATTTATTGCCACAAAATAGGAATTACATAAAAGGACTTATTCTAAAGAAAACACAATTCGTAGTAAGGTAGCCAGCTCAGCGTATGCAGATTGGACTAAGCCGTTCCTGCGCTGATTTTCAGCTGGCTCCTTCGTACTCAAGTAACATATAGCTTAATTATTATTTGGCCGTACTAATTACATACTCGTACATATACGGAAATAAAAATACACTTTGAAAAAGAAAAGAAAATATTATATTAATTAATCTGAGTTTAATTTTAAAGGCTTAAGATAAATATACACTTAACAGTAACAGTAACAGTAACAGTAACAGTAACAGTAATCGTAACAGTAACAGTAATAGTAACCGTAACAGTAACAGTAACAGTAACAGTAACAGTAACCGTAACAGTAACAGTAATAGTAACCGTAACAGTAACTTATTAATTCTGAACAAAAATTTTTTTTTATTTTTTAATTAAACAAACTAGTTCTATTTTCACTAGTTTCAAACTTGCGTATAAATTTATTTTAGTTTACGTGTGATTTTTTTCTGTGTATAAATTATCGTTATTAAGTTGACATGTCAGTGGGTTTGTGCTCAGAGGAGGAGGCTTGCGGCTGGCTTGGATACGATATAGTAGCTCTGTACCCATCACTAGATGACCGCAGAAACGGACTCCCGGGACGGAAGTTATCTAATTCATACTAATATTATAAATGCGAAAGTTTAGATGGATGGATGGATGTTTGTTAGAGTTTGTAGCCTAAACGGCTAAATTCATTGTAATGAAATTTGGCATAGACATAGAGTATAGTCTGGAAGAACACATAGGCTACTCAGTATTGTTTTTCTTGTTACTCCACGCGGACGGAGTCTCGGGCGGAAGCTAGTTTGTTATAAAATGTGTCCAAATCGTTTAATAATGTTGATGTTAACTGAGAAATATCCATCCATTCGCGATTTTATTGATTTTTTAACGCAAAATTTACTATTATTTATAACTAGTTTTCGCGCGCGACTCCGTCCGCGTGCAAAAAAAACCGCCTATGTGCTCTTCCAATTATCCTCTACATCTATGCCAAATTTAATCGAAATCTGTTCAGCCGTTTAGGCTATAAACTCTAACAAACATCCATCCATCTAAACTTTTGCATTTATAATATTAGTAAGATAAAACCACAAGTCATTTATAAAGTTCCAACATTTAACATAAATGACATATTTGGAATAACAAATGATTCGTATTAGATGGAAAAAACCTATAATATATTTATATATATTCTAAAGAATCTATTACATTGTGGACAGTAATTTATTTCTTTGTGTACAGTCGCGTAAAACTGCGGTGTACCATTATCGATAAAAATAGCCTTTTTCCTTCCAATGAGACAAACTTCGTCTCTTACAAATAACCAATTAGGTAGCAGTAAATTAAACAAATGTACACTAATATTAACAAGAGGAAAGATTTGTATTTTTGTATGTATTAAAATAACTCAAAAACTACTCGGCCGATTTCAATAACTCTTTCATCAATAAATATTTACGTTATCATTGAGTAATATAGGCTACATTTAATTCAGTTTTTATTGCAATTGCTAGTAATGGAATAATTAAAAAAATCTTTAGCCACGTATCACTGATCGGCTTTTTTTTTGTAAAAACATTTAAAAGCCGCTTCCTATTGTATCTGCATTTCACCTTATTGTACAAAACGTTCAAATAATTGTACCTTTTAAGAAATAACACTGACAAATTCCCCGATTGTACAAAACTAGGAACTTCATCATTACAACGTGACAGGCGGTTCTAAGAGCAAATGATTAAAATTATTATGTAACAATAACATTGACAAGGTCACACAATTTATCTTAAAAACTCCGGCAACATTTTCTAATTTATTGAGCAGAAACTCTGCATAGAAATAATAAATTAAATGACTTTTGGCAAAATGCAAAACACACGACTAGAAAGAAATCATAAACCAAAAGCCTATGTGTTCTTCTAGACTATGCTCTACATCTATGTCAAATTCCATCGAGATCCGTTCAGTCATTTAGGCGGCAAACTCTTACAAACATTCATCCTTGTATCCAAACTTTCGCATTTATATTAAGAGCCTGTACCACCAAATTGGATATTGTCTAATCACAATCCAACGTGTAATAGTGATCGAAATATCGGATTTTTTACCTTATCTGACAGAGACATCATATATCAGCCAACGGTGGGACAAGCCCTAAGTAAGATTTTTCTTGTTACAGTGACTATACCTGTGTTAAACTTCGGTATGCTGATGGGTTGGCAGTCACCAATGACACCAATACTCCAAGACCCTGGAGGCCCTGCGCCGGAACCCATAACAGATGACACGATATCCTGGATGGCATCTATCACGTTCGTCCCGCCAATTTTCTGCGGGTTTTTAGTCGGCGACCTCGCCGACAGATGGGGTAGGAAGTTGACGACTCTACTGACGTCGCTTATGCTTGTGGTAAGTTTTAATTAATCGTTATAAATTAATACTGTAGGATAGAGCATTACGTCAACATCCTGGTTGGTCTAATTCTTAAACTATCAACAAACTTTCGTAAAAATATTTTTCTTTGCCTTTTTAATTGCCACTGTTTTATAAAACACTACATGACGTATACCTTTCTGGTCATAAATCATAACATCTTTTAGACAACAGCATTCAGTCGCGTGAGTATAGTGTTAATGTATGTTTCCACTGTCAAAACACTTGTATAACAACTTATTGATACAAATATGGTAATGAAATTTCTCGGTTAATTGACACAGAGAAGCATTGATCATATCTCGATTGGCTTTCAGGTACTTCTGTGAATGGAACCAATCAATATTGTTTACACAAAAGTTGTCACTGCAATATACACTTAACACATTAGAGTTTAAGATTGAAATTCGCTTATCTTGTTCATCGTTAATAATTAAACTTGACATAAATCATTTGCAGTTGTAACCAATCGTTACTAGTAATTCTAGCGGCCGATAATTATCGACTACTAGCTGTTCCCGTGCGGCTTTATCCGCATGAAATTCTGAAAATATTATTTTATTGTTCACATTTGTCAAATTATCAATTGCAAATGTCAAAATGACATGACATGACAAACCTTAGCAATCTTGCTTCCTTGATGTTGGCAGCAACTTATGGTCTTTCCCACATTAGGGTTTTTAACCAAAATATTTACCCCCTAAGTTTAATGGCGTGAAAATATATAGCCTAAAGCGTGACGTAAGTGTAAGGGCTTTTTATTAAACAAAGAATTATTCTAAAATATGCTGTGATTGCTTACATCTTAGGTAACATAGAAGTGTGTGTTTACGCTTTATTATAATAGTATAGATAGTCTTACGCATTAATCTGGCCCAGTGTATGAATGTGGATGATTGTTATCGTTAAGTGTCAACTTAAACGATAACAATTTATGTCAAAAAAAAAAAATAAATGTGTCAGTAAGTCGCCTATGTATTCATCCAGACTATATTATACATCTTTCAAAAATTTAACCAAAATCCGTCCTTGGGATACGTGTAAGAAACAAACATCCATCTAAACTTTTGCATCTAAACTAATGTAATAAAGAGGAAAGATTTGTTTAT
Source organism: Papilio polytes (assembly GCF_000836215.1). Taxonomy (NCBI): domain Eukaryota; kingdom Metazoa; phylum Arthropoda; class Insecta; order Lepidoptera; family Papilionidae; genus Papilio; species Papilio polytes. Next base: position 1,750,369 of record NW_013525336.1, on the reverse strand, counting down.
TTGTATGTATTGAAATAACAAAAAAAACTACTGGTCCGATTATAATAAAACCTTGCATTATTAAAAAGCTATGTTATCAATAATTAACATAAGACTGTTTTTTATTGTTTTACCTTTACTACAATTTCACGCAGACGAAGTCGCGAGCAACAGCCAGTATTAAATAAGATTTAAACATACTCTTTGTACTTTTTGTCCATAACACACGTCACAATTTCTTATCTTTTTAATTCTCAGAATTCTAAACAACCCTAACAATATCTTTTTTATTTGCAATGCAACACCTGGTGTGTTAAAAAGTCCCCCATCTTCTAAGAACTTGTATGTACCATCCGGTTATATTTCATTTAAGACTGGTTAACAAAGGCCATTAACCTTACGTTTACGAAGTTATTGAAATTACTATTGATAGCTCAGTAAAAGAAAATAAAAAGCAACTTTATTAATATTCAAGGACTTCGGCACTTTTTTTGTATAAATCTAACTTCTCTAATTTAAGTGTAGACAGTTTAAATTTATGTTTTGAACACCTTATTGATGATAAACGGTAAATTGTCTCTGAGAGACCGCCTCAAAGAGTATATAGCCTTGTTGTGTCATAACATGGCGGGGAGTTTAAACTTAAGAAAAGTGTAACTAGGTAATGTAAAAGGTATTTTTCCTAATTACAGCTATAAATAATTATTTCCGTTAGATCAGTTGGGTTATCACCCTATTCTCGCTGCGACCGTGGGCTTTGATAGCGTCGCGGGCGGTGGCGGGCCTGGCCTGCGCCGGCTGTTATGTCGTCACACCACTATATTTGAAAGAGGTAAGTAGATATAGAATTGTACGAAGTCTAAAAATTGTTTGTTGATTTTTTCAATGTAATCGTATAGCACGTTCTACCCGCAATAGTTTATTATTTTGATTACGAGTTTCAACCGTTTGGTATCGCGAAGTTTAATGTAAGGAACTGACTAGCAACCTCCCAGTCAAAAAGGTGTCTTAACACCTTAACTGCTACCATCTGAGCAATTTTACACGAAACGATATCTTACGCGTTACAGAGATTTTTTTGGAATACACTCTCTTACTCCCGAGTAAGGAGGGATTGTAACAAGAATGATGTTAGTTATGATGGTGGTACACCGGTAGAGGTAGACCTAAAAAGAGATGGATGTATTGCGTTGTATTGTAGGGAGTGACTGAGATGACGGATAGAGTTATTTGTAGGACGAAAACCCGGTGCGATCAACGGGAGTAGGATAAAGTAGGGGAGAAGATGACTCTCTTACTTTAACTTTAGTCAACTCTCATTTTACACTTTTTCATATTAACAAATGGTGTAATTTCTTTAGATAGCGTCAGACAACGTGCGAGGTGCGTTGGGGTCCCTCTTCATCCTGTCACAGAACTTAGGCTACCTGGTGGTCTACGTGGCGGGGGATGTACTCTCTTTCGCAGCAGTGATGTGGCTGTGTACTGCAGTACCGGTTGTACATATGCTAGCATTTTTAGCTATGCCAGAAACGCCGGTGTTCCTCGTCAAACAGGGAAAGTTTAAGGTGAGTTTTCAAATATACCTTTTTTTAGATGTAGCGGAATCTTTAAGTGTTTTAATATTTAATGCCAGTAATATTTTTTATGTATGTAAATTAAATTGGAGAGCAAGTCGATGACATTTAATGTGTTAGATAAGCATATTAACGTCCTCAAGAATAGAACTGGCAGACATACAATAATTATTACGAAAAAAAAAATCGTTTAAATTAGTTCTTTGAAACAAGATATCTCGTGAATAATTTATAAGCATATCTGAATGTAAAAAATAGCACGATGCAAATATTTCGATTTTTATATCCTTAAATTTATAAATTATATTCCTTGAAGTAATTAAATTGAACACGATTTTGATTGAGAAATCGTATAAGGTTTTTCCCCTCATTTCTTATTAATATCTACTGTGACCGGGAAAAATTTGCTCAGATATGCGTCATTTAATTATTATACAAACTTTATTATAAACAAAAATATATTAAACAGATAGTTTGTTCTTTTTTAGTCGAATTTAGATAACCATGAGTTCAAGAGAAAAAAATGCCTTTGTCATTATTTTTTTAGATAGTGTTTTCTTTTGTAATAGTTGAAATTATTTTTTTATAATAAAATATTAAAGAAATCCGTACCAGTGCATTAGGCTTTTGGCAATTTTATAGATAATTATTTGTTTTAATAACATTTTTATTACATACTTCCAAACTTATCTTTTCATGTAAACATAACAGTGAGGTTTTTCTGTCTCGCTGGTAGTGGTATACCACTTATAAGGGGCTACCTTTGGAATCAGGCAATGACTGTCGCTTAGATGTAACTTATTCAAGATTGACTGTATTTCAAAAAATAGCAATCAAATAACATTATAAAAAAGGGTTTCTTGCCTTAAATTACAAACTATTGGTTTTAATTTTTACTAACTATGATTTCTTTTGTAGGAAGCAAGAGCCGCATTAGCGTGGTTAAGAAACACAAGCGTAGAAGATAAGAACTTAGAAGAGGCTGTACAACAGCTGGAGAGAGAGGAAGAAGTTGCTAAATCTATGAAGAAAGCCAGTTGGAAGAGTTTAGGTAAATTTAATTTCTTATAAGAAAGCTTTGAAAAATGTGATACACTTTAAGCTTTGATCTTGATTTTTTTATTTAACGTGGACGAAGTCGTACTCATCAGCTAGTATTCTGTAAATAAAAAAATACTACTAGACCGATTTCAAGGTACACTTATCAGATTTTTTACTGCGCGGAATGAGCAAAAGTAAGAGATAATTTAGACGAAGTTAATAGTCTCCAGAAAGATCTAACTCATTTGAAAACCTTGTAATCTTATGACTTATTATCTTAATTTAATTATTTATACGGCACTTAATAATAGTTTGTCCTTGATTATTCAATTGGTTATTAGTAACTAACTGCAGTTCTCACGAGAACAGACCGCTAATAATCGGTTAATGGAATTAGCTCGCGGACGACCGAGTTAGTAATACATACTTCTCAGAGTTATATAAAACTGCATGCATTTCAATCACCCTGATTGTGATTTGAGCGTCGGTGGCACCTGGGTTCGAATCCCACCACGTACTAATGTTTTTCGAATTCGATATCGTTATGCATATATCTGCGAAGACATTCAGACAGTAAAGCCAACCCGCAGTGGGCCAGTTCACATTAATTCAACACTCTAACACAAATAGGACTCTAATCTCACACTTCATAATGACCTAATATTAAGCAAATAAGTTAGAATAAATGTAAGATGTCAGCAATCACAGTACATTATTATATAATTCTTTTCTTTAATAAAAAAGCCCTACACTTACGACACGCTTTAGGCTATATTTGACGCTATTAAACTTAGGCCCTAGTCAGTAACTAACGTAGCTTTTGTTAGTTACAGAATTTTTGAAATCGGCCTAGTAGTTTTTGCGTTATTTGAATACATACAAAAATACAAATCTTTTCTCTTTACATTAGTACTAGCTTTCGCCCGCGACTCCGTCTGCGTGGAATAAAAAAAAACAAAAGTGAGTAGTCTATGTGTTCTTCGAGTCTATCCTCTACATCCATACCAAATTTCATTGAAATCCATTCAGTCGTTTAGGCTACAAACTCTAACAAAGATCCATCCATGATAGATAAGCTAAAATTCATAGCAAATGTGTGTTAAAATGTATTCTTGTATATTCAACATAGAAAACAAGTCCTGTGCTATTCGCCTTTCTCTCGAACCAGTTTATTTCCCGATTCATAACTAGTATTATGACTTCATTAGGGATCATTGATATTCCAAGAAATAAAAATCTTACGATTAACGTTAAGATTTCATTTGTTTTTAAATAGATTTCATTTGACAGTTTTATTTTTTAATTTATTGTTGCAAACTGCTTCGAAATTCAAAATTGAATGATACACTGATTTCTTAATGTCAAGCCAAAATAATCTATTAAAGTTATAAATTTTCTGCGACTTTTTAAGCGAATTAAAAGTTTATTCAACTATAGCTGTTACTTGCGACTTCGTTCGCGTGAAATTAAAAGAAATTTCTAATGGTAAAAGAATTATTAAAGTCGACTCAATAGTTTTCGGGTTATTTCAATACATACAAAAATACAAATCTTTCCTCTTTATATTAGTATAGATTTAATTATTGCCTCGCTCATCAGCTACCTTCAAGCAAAAGTCCCATTTAATTCAATCCATCGATTTCGGAGAATACCCATTACAACAGACAGACGGGCAAAAATTTTATAAATCGTTTTTCTTTTATAAGCAACTCGACACTTTAATTTGATTAATTGCATAAGTAAAGTTTTTGTAATTTGTATACAAAAATAAGACGACATAAACTGTACATAAGCTTCGCTTATATGCAGATGTATGAAGTTATAACGCAAAAAAGTATACAAAAACCGTCAGTTTCTGGTTATACCTTTCAAGTTACAAAAATGTATTTTATTTTCAGTTCAAAATAAAACAACGTTCAAAGCATTCCGTATCTCACTCAACGTGATGCTGTCACAAGAGACGTGCGGTTACCTCGTGGTGCTGATGTACGCGGGGTCCATCTTCGAGCAGGCTTCGGAATCCATCAGCCTAAAACTGAGCCCTAACAAACAGACTATCGTTGTCGGCGCTATCCAGCTGCTAGGATCGATTGTAGCTAGCTGTATTGTGGAAAAAACTGGTAGAAAGGTATGTTCCTATTGATTGTCCTTTAAGTCGTATAGATAGGTCATGATTTATGGACTAAAGGATCACATAAAACACAAATTCAGTGGTCAAAAACCCTTCAAATGTATCAAAATTATTACATACTTGCTTTCGCCAACGATTCTGTCCGCGTGGCATTAAAAAAGTAGCCTATGTGATCTTCCAGATTATCCTCTACATCTTTACCAAATTTCATCGAAATCTGTTCAGCCGTTTAGACTACAAACTCTTAACAAACATCCACCTATCCATCTATCTAAACTTTCGCATTTATAAGTAAGATTTCCTTTTAAGTACAGATGTAGTTTTGCGTAAGTATGACTGAACATCTTAAGCCCTAGGCCTCACATCTCCAGTAAAGTGTTGTCTCTCGCACTAACTTTGATATCCTGCTCTGAGTATGTTGTTATTTATAAGACTTGACTAAAACACTCGGTGGTCATCCAGTGCAACTGAAGAATCCGCGGATCACCAACAAACCGTTTCACCACCTTAAGATCTTTTTGATAATATATTGTTTTTCTAGACGTAATAAACTGGTATTCTTTTCCAGTGGCTACTCGCGAGCACGTCGTTCGTGACGGGTCT
>NW_013525336.1:1731449-1744830 GCF_000836215.1 Papilio polytes | reverse complement strand
TTTGATGACCCAAAGATGCTTTGGGTCTTCAAAAAGACATTATATGGCATTCTTTTATTGTATCCTTATGAAGAAACAATACTGGCAGTCGAGAAATTAGTGCAAGCTATTAACAAAAAAAAGTGAGTTTTCTGATTTTAAATTGTTTTTTTTTCTCCTGTTTCCAGCATCGTGGAATGGTGACGTCATTCGTTAGTAGTGTAGACGCTCTCAGTGACTTTCTACAAACAAAAGCCTACGACCCTCTTCTCAAACTGCTGGGAATCCACTGGGTCTTTATAATGTTTTCTATGGTCTGTTTCCTTGGCACGTTCTACACTGTTCTATACGTGCCAGAGACAAAAGACCGTACCATAGAGGAGATCTACGCTATTCTAGATAGAAAGAAGGAGAAGAGGAAAGACCCGGAAGCGGGGAAGCAAACTAGTAGACTGTAATAGTATTTTTTTTTAATTTAGATTGACTGTGCCTTAACTCGAAGTTACTTAATAAATTATAGATTTAATTAATGTATTTTAATTTATAATTATTTATAGTGACAGTATTAAAGAACTTGATTTTATCGATTTGATAGCATAGGGTACCTCACTAGTAATCTTTTACTCGAGTTTTCGGGTCTATTGTGATAATTTAAAAAATGCTATGAAATTAATAAAATCAGTTTCAATTATTTACATAACATCACAAATAAACTAAGATATTTAAATATAAGACCATTATGAATCGTTATTTAATTTGAGAAGTAAAAAAAATATGACTCAGACCATTTTTTTTAAACCAAGCATAACAAATTATAGTTAAATAAGCTACATTAGTCAGACTAGTTCAAAAATTTAGAAAAAACTTGACTGAACCCTCAATTATGCAAAATAAATAAACGAACAAAACGACATCCACTTAAAATTTAAATGACTTTTAGTTATATTAACTAAGTCATAAATACAACAGACAAATTATGACTTGTGGGATCGTACAGTATAGTCAAACAAAGATATTTGGCCCGTTGAGATGCTTACCACAGTTTTCTATGTGAAATAGACAAATAAAATGTCACAAAAGAAAAAATACGACAGTACAAAAGTACAACACAGTATAAAAAGGATTTTGTGATAGTTTGACGTTGATAGGAGGGCGTTAGTGTGCTGTCATCATTAGTTTGAATTATGCCCGGGTCAGATATCTTTGTCTATATCATTATTAATACGTATTGTTGTCTCTTGTCCAAGTGAGTGAAAGAGATGACTATATGTGTTCACGTGTCGCTGCAGTAGTGACTTTTAGCTGTCAAATTTTACTTGTCACATTTTGACAGTTCAATGTGATATGACGAATTATTACTATTAAATTATTGGTATTATTAGATTTAAGTTATGTCTAAAGGACAATAAAAATATTTAATTTAATAATTCACCATTTTTATTTCACAATCCTTTACTTTTTAATTTAATTTCTATTTTAATGCCTCTTTGATTGTTAATAAAGGAAAAAGGAACAGGTTTCTATTAGAAAAAATAGAAAAAAGTTAAATTCTATTTCGTTTAATTCCATTTGTCTTATAAAAATAACAATTCAAATATTGTGCAAACTTTGGTAGGAATAAAATGTATATTTACAATTTTAACATATTTGTATTAACTATTATATTACACAAGCTATCGCCCGCGACTCGGTCCGCGTGGGATTTAAAAACAAAAGTGAGTCGCCAATGTGGTCTTCCAGACTATCCTCTACATCCTTATCAAAATTTATCGAAATCCGTTAAGCCGTTTAGGCTACATCCAACATCCATACATCTAAACTTTCGTATTTATAATATTAGTATGATTTTTGTACATAAGTATGTTCATAATAGACGTAACCCTCACAACCAGTTTTCATATATGGTATTAAAAATATCGTTGATTTATTTCTAGTTTTTGAAAGTGTCATTTTGAATAACATTGGAATATATCATTTTTAAATATGCCTGATCATAGTTTTGCTAAATAGATCGTATCGCAAGGCTAGTTAGAAAACACATTTTTTTAAATTCCACTAGATAAGGGATGGTAATTGGCCTATAATAATTTGAGACCAGATACTAAAAAACATACTAATTTTAAAATATCTCAGAAAAACCAATCAAATAAAGGTAAGTTCCAACTAAAACGATTGTATAAAATTATTTGTGCTTAAATTAAATTTTACAGTAATAAAACGAAGCTAGTGCGTGCCGCTCGCAGCTTTTATGTCAGACTTTCAAAATACCTTTTCTTTTTTGCAATTTCTACATTTTTGAATTCCTTTTTCTTACAAATACAAGTTAACAAAATTTATTTTCTCCTAAATACATCATATATAGAGAATATTAGAATCAAACAAGTGGTCCTTCGAGCCGGATCTTACTAAGGAAGCTTTTCTGGCAGCTTTTAATAGTCATAAACTTAAGATTGCTTTATGAAAACATTAAAATGGGATACAAGAACATTCTAGATTAGAAAAAGGACGTCTAGAATGGATAAAATTACATAGGAATATGTATGAAAAAAAAAAATTAAATTCAACCAAAGCTATAGAGAAATTCTATAGAGATAGGAGTCATAGGAAAGGGATAGGAGAAACTTTCTTCCTTTCCTTTCTATTTATTTAGTCGCCAATATAAATCTTTTAACACATTTAGTGCCACCGACTCAAAAACTGGAGGCATATATGGGTTATTAAAATATTGTGTTGTGGACATAAATAATAATAATTATTATAAAATAATTTCGTGTTTGAAGCTTCTAGTGAGAAGTTTGTGCGGTAACACTATAGAGTTTAGAAGTATCGTCTCACCGGGGACCACCACGCCCGCACCTTAGGAAAAAATTAAATATTTATCCCTTATCCATAATCGCTTATAAGGGATATTGTGGATATATAAATTTGGATACATATAAGTCCAGCTGCGATACAAGTCATTCAACTGTGGAGTTGACAAACTATTATCTATCTCTTTCTATCTTATGTACTTGTAATTTCTTGTCCTCGCATGTTTTTGTAGTTTTTGTAATGGATATATAATTTTTAGGTACTAGTAATGTTAGATTACTTACTTACTTATTTTTAAGTAGTAGAGAAAATAACAATTTGTTTATATAGAAATTAAAATCATTTTTTGCTTTGGATTGTTAGGAGTAAAGTTAACCAAGTACTTTTTTTTTTTAATAAATTACCTATTTTTTTTTAAATAATAGGTGATCAGAGTTACTTACCTAATATAGTAATTGAAGGATTGAGTCGTCCGTCTGTATTGAATAAGGGCCGGTTGTCCATTTTGGCGAAGGGTTTGTTAGGGTCGGGATCTGAAGGGGTTCCTTCCAAACGTGACCACTCCCCTACTGAGGCATCTTGACCAACTGTCAATAATAATTTTACTGAATTAGATAAACGAGATTAACGTTAAACCTCGAATAAAAAAAACTCATTTATAATTCAATCTTTTTTTAAACGGGTTAAAGTCCGACACAAGTGTGAATCGGAACGCATATGTCATGTGTCATAAATGACAATTTTCTTCTCTGATAGATAGCATTCCTTGCGCGTTGTCAACGTATTTAGTTTAGTAATTAGTAATCTTCTAGAACTACGACACAAAGTTTTACTTCTCCGTGTTGCCTAAACCCTACACTTTAACGCCCAAAACCCCCACTCTAACGCCCTAAAAACCTCCACGCTAACGCCCTGAACACATCCACTCTAACGCCCTGAACACATCCACTCTAACGCCCTGAACACATCCACTCTAACGCCCTGAACACATCCACTCTAACGCCCTAAAAACCTCCCTGAATATGAATGTTTGGCGCTTGACACTTACCTATAGAATACATGACTAGGGCGTGTTCGTTTATAGTCGCATTATTGAGAATAATAGATTCTTTGACCCTAACTCCCGCCTTCACAGTCACACCCGCGCCTATTGACACGTTCGGTCCTATCTAAAAACAAACAAAAAAACATGCTTTTTTTAATATTAGTAGATATTTCTTTATCTTTATAGTATTAAGAATACGAAAGTTCAGATGGATGGATATTAGAGTTTTTAGCCTAAACTGCTTAATGGATCTCGATGAAATTTGTCATAGATGTAAAGGATCACATAGGCTACTTACTTTTATTTTTTTTAATTCAACGCAAACAGATTTTGTGTGAAAGCGAGTTCTTTTTTTTACCATTCCAACTAAGCTCTAGGCTTGTGCTAGGAATGACTAAATTAGGCTATTGAATCTACACTGTTACGTTTTAAAAGTTTAGAAAGTATAGGAAAAGAAAATTGATTTGACGGTGATAGAGGAAGGGGAAATAAAATTATGCATCTCCTCCCCATTGATTATTGATTTGGGTAGGGGACAATTGTAATTGCGGGTGTTAATGGGCGTCTCTCCGCTATTTCGGCGAATTCAGGTTAGCGTGTTTACTGCTTTACAGTATAAACCCGTCTATTAGGTTTATTAAAAAACATACAGACGAATTGAGTACCTCCTTCTTTTGGGAAGTCGGTCAAAAACATAGACTTTCAAAAATATAGACAAGGGCATATTTTTTAATATTATCATATTTATAATATTATAAATAAAAACATATTTTATTATACAATTATTTAATTCATTAATACAAATTGCGGTAAAAACCTCCTATGTGTTAAACCCCTACTCACCACAGCGGTGCTGTCTACCACGGCAGAAGGATGTAAGAAGACATCGGGCAATATCTGGCAGGGAGGGTCTGTCTGCTTTTGTTTATTTAACTCTAGGTAATGTCTGTTAGCGTATATCGTAGAGCCGGCGGTCTTCACTTGAGACCACCAGTTATTAACCTGGAATAAATACAGATATTTTATTGGTTACTAGCTTTTATCGCGACTTCGTCCGTGTTAAAACAATAATAAAAAAATACAACCAACGTTACTCACAGATATATTATTGTAATGGTGAAAGAATTAAAAAAATCGGCCGAGTAGTTTTTGAGTTATTTCATTAACTTGCCCTCATCCGTTATGGAGGGTCGGCACAGTATGTGCTCTTCCATACATCTATCAGCCGTCATATCTGAATCCACTCCTTTCTTAAGCATATCCTCTTTTACACAATCCATCCATATTTTCCGGTCTTCCTCTACCTTCATTTGTTTTTTGAGTTATTCCAATACAAAAATACAAATAATTCCTCTGCATAATATAAGTATAGATTACCTGCATAGCAAATAGTTTATTTGTCCCCGCGAGCAATGCTAACACATCTTGTTCCCATGACATATAACCAGGATGAGAACCATTTTGTCCACTCGCACTATAACAAATACTAAACAATAATAAAAATTTTGGCTCAAAAACTGGAATTTATACCCATTAAAGTGCTAAATAAAGATAAAAGAATAGAACAAGGTCAATATTACTCACAAAGGTCAAACCTTGCAATCGATTTTAAATTGTTTAAGGTCGAATTCAATGGAAATCAGAAATTATAGTTATACACAAGCTAACAATATCGTTTATTATCTACTAGCTCTCGCCCGCCATTCCATCCGCGTGCTTTTTAATTCTTAAATGCACGATTTTTTCTTTTTAAATACCATAAATTGGAACTGGCAGTAAATTGAACATAGATTAAGGGTAGAATAAAGAAAAAAATGTTTTTTCTAAATGGCCAATTAGGTAAAGAAGTAAAATCTGATGTATAAATGCATTATCATGCTTTTAAGGGTTAAAAAAAGAAATGTAAATAGGCTCTGTGTTCTGTATCCAATACATCTTCATCAAATTTCAATGAGATCCATTCAGCAGTTTAGGCTACAAACTCTAACAAACCATCCATCAAAACTTTCGCATTTATATTATTAGTAAGAAGATGGATTTTTTACATGCAAGTCTAAAGTTTGGCTGGAATGGTAATAGTAATAAATATAATTGGTAATTTATAAACAATCTATTAATAAAAAACCAAAGGCAATTCAGAAAGATATTTAGTATGACATTACCTGTAATATCCATCTTGTTTCTTCTGTAACGCTTCAGCCATTGTATGGAAAACTTGCAATGAACATACATACACACCGCAGTTGATTAGTGTCGATACATATGTATTTGGTTTCTCTACATAATGTGTTACAGCTTTCGTTGACGCCTCACGCACCATACAACCATAGTGAATTGATTGTTGACGGGTTGCTTCCGTACCCATTATTGTTACCTGAAAGGATTTATGGATAGGTTAAATGGATTGCTTCAGCAGAGTTAAAATTGAAATGATGACATGTTAAGGGAATCTGATATATATACTGTGATCAAATTTTTACACAAAAAAAAATTGTGTTTTAGTTAAAAGGCGTCACTACTCTATTTGCAAAAGTGGGACTATCCCTCCCAAAGTGAGAAGTATGGTCACAACAATGTGATGTGATTCTTAGTACAAACTAAGAATATAAAATACATGTACAAAACTTTTTGGTGTATTACAGGAAATAACACCCTTTTAAAAATAATAAATAGTGAAGTACTAACTATTTTATCATTTTAACAAACATAATGATTACTTTTCAATACCATTAGTGTTGAAAATATAGTTATTTTGCACTTTTTACACTAAATTCAATTATTTTAACCAGTGCTTTAAAGATTTAAACTAGTTTTAAGGAGTTCACCAAATAACTTACCAAAGCATTCTGCCGCTCTTCATGGAAGGTCCATAATTCCTTCAGGGGAAAGTCGGCACAAACATCACCATTTAGTAAGAAGAATGCACTCGGGTTGCCTGCCCGCACTTGATCTCTGAAGTGATAGAGACCTCCCCCAGTACCCAATGCTGTAAACTCTTGTAAATATCTGAAAATATACAGTAGAACCTCAATAACTTAAACCTCGGTAACCTAAAAACCTCTATAACTTCAAAAAATTATATTTTCCCTTCTCATCAGAGCCCAAAACCTCTACAACATAGACCCTTGATAACTTAAAACCTCTTTAACTTAAAATATTTTGTGTTTCGCTTGGACTTTAAGTTATCAAGGTTCTCCTGTACATAAAAAACTAAATAACATAGGTTAACAGTAACATTGTTAATCTGCCTTAAATTATATGCAAATGTTTAAATGGGTAATTATTTTGACTGAGTTTACAGCCTAAGTGGCTGAACGGATCTCATTGAAATTTCATAGCTTATTGCTAGCTTTGATAGCATATATATTCTTCTAGACTGTAGTCTACATAGATGTTGAGCATAGAAGTCAGTCTTAGAAAAAAAAATAGAATTCCACACAGAGAGTCCAGGGGAACATATTGTATAATCATGGGACAAATTTAATGACATTGATAAAGATAGTTTTGTATGCAATGTTTAATTTGGTTAAGATAGCATTAGAGTTTGGAGCCTAAACAGCTGAAGGGATCTCGATGAAATTTGGTTTAGATGTAGAGGATAGTCTGGAAGAACACAGAGGCTTGCTTTTGTCTTTTTTTTAATTACACGCTGACGGAGTTGCGGGCAACAGCTAGTCTTATATAATACTGTATTTTGCAATATTTCTCACCTAATAATAACATGATATTCCTTTTGCATATCAGTAACAAATTGCATCATATGAGTTGTAGTGTAGGAGCCAATAATTAAAATCTCCTTGCATTCTTCTAGCTGAGCACATGCTGCTATATGATGCTGTATCAATGGCAGACCAGCTATTGGGAACAGCGGTTTTGGTGTATCCAATGATAGTGGACGAAACCTGGTACCTAAATAAAAAATATAAAAAATTCTTGGAGGTCATTAGAGACACAGTTTGTTTTTACACACACATATAATGGTCTTTAAGAATTCAATTTTTAAATACTATTACTGTCCATGTTTATCTATACTAATATTATAAAGAGGAAAGATTTATATTTTTGTATGTATTAAAATAACTCAAAAACCATTGGGCGGTTTCTAAAATTCTTACACCATTAAAAAGCTACGTTATTAGTTAGTAATATAGGCTGTATGTTTTATATATTTTTTAATTGTCAAGCGGACGAAGTCGCGAGCAACAGCTAGTGCGAAATAATTTAGTTTGTTAATTTCGTTGTTCACACAATGTAACGATTCTGAAAAAGTTTTAAATTTTAAACAAGACGATTTTGAATTCCTCCCATTTGACCTGAGAATTACGCGGGATTTTATGAAGTAACCAATTGATGTCGATGTTTTGTTTTGTCTCTTTGTATAGCATGCTTTAAATACATTATTAGGGACTTCGACTGATGTTTACTATGAAATATGATCATTGTAATTTTTTACACAAGAGATAACAAAAGCCGGTGACGTTGGCAATGTTAAACAAATACCTTTTTGAGGTCCTCCTATTAATATAACAGCTTTTAACATTTTATATATTCCTTTATGTAAGGTATATAACTTTAAACCACTAGTAGTAAAATACCAAAATTAGGCGCTATATTTAAAAACAAGCACTTTTTTTGCCAACCGATACGATATAGACCGAGCTGAATTGAACTGACAACTTGTCATTGTCAATCTGACGTTGCAAATGACAGTAATTTTCAGATAAATTATTTTTTCTCGATAGAAATCTTTTATTGTGAAATGTTTTTTCTCTGTTATAAAAAGGTATGAGCAGAATTACTCCTCTACTTCAAGTGTATCAATGTTGTTACAGAAAGTGTTAAAAAGCTTTATTATTTGATTTTTCTATTCATTCTACAAAGGCAAAGCTGCTAATAGATACTATTTTAATAGTTTCCTGGCAAAATTACAAAATTATGAATTTACTTTTGCATTGCATTTGTTATACAACTGAATCTGAAAATACGTGACTATCGCAAATTGCTATGAGTTACGAAAAAGTTGCCGATCAAATTATTTGTAACTGAAATCCTAATGCATTTTTAATAACAATTGTTTAACTAATTTGCAAAATGATATGTATGAATTTGTAGTTTCTATGTCCTATTGTAGCAACGACATAAAAAATTAAATTAAAACAGACAGGAATTGTTCAAATGTTTATTTTGAAAATGCTTTAAAACAACGGGGAACCATTGCAATCACAACCGCACCTTCCAGAAATGGTAACGATGCCAGCTGCTGGCACTTCGCCTCCGAATTGGACTGCGCCCAATATCGGGACTTGTCCAGCAACAGCGGTAATTCCCGCTACCGCTAGCTCACCAGCTACATCCAAATCACCAATACCTTCTCCACCATATCCTCCGATAGCTTCAGGTATTCCATAGCCCAAGGTAGTTCCAAAGCCGTGACGACCGCAACCAGTTTCGTAATTACCAAATCCATTTAACGGATAATTACCAAGACACTGGCCGAATGTGGTCTGTTAAATTAATCATAGATTAAAATAAATGCAATTAAAATCAATGACTCTTCTGAAGTAGGTTACATGGATTTGAGACCCATAATGCTTTTGATTAAAATCAAAAAGAAACGACATGGCATATAACAACATAAATAAATAAGTTTTAAAAAAAAAGAAAATTGTTTTTACCTGTACCACAGCTTGGAAGCCAACAATCACGAGGAAGAAGGTAAGTGAAGACATGTTTGTTTACGGTTAATTCGTATGACATTTGATGATTTGCATTCCCTTTTATACAAAAATTATTATCGTAGGCGAAAAGTTGCAAAACATTTAATTCTTGCATTATAACGGTATTGTTAGTGTTAGTGAAAAGAAATTTATTTGTATCTATCTTTACTGTTAGGCATTTCAGAGGTTGATGCAACTTTTTTGAGATTTAAGGTGAAAGATACCTCTTGAATTCTATCTATATGATCTTCTCCTTTATGTGTGTCTCCTCCTCCGTCAATTAAGGGTAGGCAACGCATCTGCAATTGCGGATGTCTATGGGCAGCGGTCGCTTTCCATTACGGTGGATTCAGACGGCCGCTTGCTCGTTTGCCACCTTATATTATTATAAAAAAAAAGTTAGGTTACTAAATTTCCTTGGGGGATTTTTCCTACTCCATTAGATTTGGTTATTTTGAAAGTTTTCTTTTATTTATTTGCATTGCAGTTTATGCTATTATACTTATTATCATCACGTTTGTTTTGACGAAATATTAGCAAAATGCAATTTAATTTTGTAATTTATTTGACTATAAAAGCGTAGTAGAAATGTGTCATTTTCATTCCGGGATCACAACTCGAAAAACATACGCAAAATGGCCGCTTACTTCGTTCTTCTGGCGTGTACAGTTGCAGGAACTATTCAGGTATTTTCGTATTCACTATCAGTTTAATATTCCACATGATTTTACACGGAATGGAAGTATGTATGGAGCTTTGTATGCATCTCCATTCCATAGTAACATTCTGTACCAAAAACGTCTCCATCAATCTATACTGACTTGTATTATATCTAGTCACTACACTAATATTATAAAGTGGTAAAATTCGTTTTTCTGATTTTTTTTTGTATTTACGTAGATATTGAAATAAATCAAAAACTATTAAACCAATTTCAAAAATTCTTTCACCATTAAAAAGCTGTCAGGCTATATCTTTTAATTACTTTTAATTTCTAACAGGCAGAGGCGCTAGTGTGTGATAATCACTTTTGATTTTTTAATGTTTCAGAATGTGTACGGCGCTTGCCACCTCCGTAACTCCTACAACATCGGCAGCTGTGGTAATGGACTGACTTACAATGAATATCCACTGCCCAGATCTTGCGGGGTATTGGGTAGTGATTATGAAGCTATAGTATCCGCTGCCGATGGCGGTGGTTTTGCTATCCGAAGCTACTCCGCAGCACCTCCTAGTGGGGTATCTGTTATATCAGAGAATGAGTATGCAGGTATTCTTGCTGTGATTGGTGAGTTACCATTCTTGGGTACTACGTACTTGGAGGGTGCGGTACCGTCAGCAGGTGCGGGCGCGGTGGCATACGGCTGTGGGTCTGGTGATGTTCGTATTCTGAATGAAGATGCTATCGGTACTGGTCTGGGATTCGCTGATGGTATCTCATACGCAGGTTTAGGTTACAACAGTGGTTGTGGTTGCGGCAGATTGTTTTAATTTTTTAATTTCATTTGTTTTGTCTATGGAATCAAAATTGTATTCAAATCAATTTGTTTATGGTATCTAATAAAATGTATATGTCTCTAAATTGTTTGTTTTGCTTCTATGTTATACCCTTCTAGTTCTTCATTTGTTTTGTCATCATCATGACAAAATAAATGAAGAACTAGAATGGTAAAGATTTCATAAGATTAAATGTTATTTTATTTATTTATTTATTTATTTATTATCATTATCATCACCCTTTACATAACGGTCAACACAAATATTTCCTTGTCTGTTTATTATTAACTAGCTTTCAACCGCGAATCCGTTCACGTGGAATAAAAATCTGTTCTTCCAAACTATCCTCTAAATCTGTAACAAATTTCATTAAAAAAATGTTCAGCCGTTTAGGCTACAAACTCTAACAAACATCCATCCATCTAAACTTTCGCATTTATTATATTAGTACGATTAGTACGAAGTGTGATTGATTTATTGAATCGAAAACTAATTATATCTTTCAAATATATTATGTTTTGAAAAACAATATTCATGTCAATTAGTATTTCGAGTTAAAACAAATTAACATCGTATCCATTATCTTAATTGAAACGAAATCAAGAAACTGTTTTATT
Source organism: Papilio polytes (assembly GCF_000836215.1). Lineage (NCBI taxonomy): Eukaryota > Metazoa > Arthropoda > Insecta > Lepidoptera > Papilionidae > Papilio > Papilio polytes. The sequence continues at coordinate 1,733,164 of NW_013525336.1, read as the reverse complement.
TGTACGCAATATCGTGGTCAGCTAAGATCTATGTTTAAAATAGTATTTAATAATTGTTTTCAAGATGAAATATGTATTAAATTATAGTCCTAATGAAATCTTTTTAGATAATTCCATTGAAAGAGATATTCAATTGTTCTTGCGACCTTTGAACTTACTTCATTATGTTACTTTATCCACTAAATATAGTATTAGATATAATTTTATAACTTCTAATAGCCGTTTTGTTAATTTTATATCATTATGTAGTTCTGTAGTTTTTATTACAACGTATTTTATTGTAATCTTCTTAGATGAAGGCATTTTTAAACTGGATGTTGTTTTGTTGACGTTACTTATGGTGAATTTTTGCGTTTACGCATTTAGTTACCTCCTTAACTCATATATGAATGTTGTTCATTGTGAAACTAATGTGGATTTTATTATTAAAATTAAAAATATCAAGAAATGTATAACCTCTGATGGTTTTTGCAAAAAAATAACAATTTTCAATTGGTTGTATGTTGTTATAACAATCGTGTTTCATTTCATTATCGTATTTATTCATGTACGAATTACAAATTTCGAATTATTTTACGGATTTGTTGTTGTTACATTGTTAATAAACGATTTGAATATAATTTACGTGGTTCGAATGATTAAATTTTTGAGAATATTAATCGATTTATGGGCGTCAGAATTAAAAACTAAACAACTGAACATCATTGATGATATAAACGAAGAGACAAGACAAAAGAAGTATTGGGATTTGAAACGAAAAACATTTGTAGATGTAATTGATGCTTCGAGTATGTATAAGGATCTCTGTCAAATACAGGTATCTTACTAATGTTATAAATGCGAAAGTTTGTATGGACAGATATTTGTTAGAGTTTGTAGCCTAAACAGCTGATCGGATCTCGATGACATTTGGAATAGATGCAGAGAATAGTCTGGAGGAACACATAGGCTAACCAGTTTTGTTTTTTTTTAAGTCTACGGTCCGGGTCCGGAGTCGCGAGCGAAAGCAAGTTATAAAGAGTAAACATTTGTATTTTTGTATGCATTGAACTCAAAAACTACTGGACCGATTTTAAAAATTGTTACACCGTTAGAAAGGTAATTTTTTAGTAAGTAACATAGGGTATGTTTTTTTTTATTATTTTTTAATTCCACGCGGACGAAGTCGGGAGCAACATCTTATTAGTAATAGTTATTTCAAAGTAATTTAATGGGATGAGAATAATTTTTGTTTAGAATTAGTGCATACGGTTAATAACGTCCTATACAACAACTGTTATAGTAACTAGATATGGTTAAATCGAATAAAAATGGTTTGCTGATCAGATCACGGTTCACTCGTGCGACGCAGATCAATGACTGGCTCACAGATCAGTTCAATTTTTATTATTTGTATTTTGAGCTGCAAGTCATCCATTGGCTTGCAGATTGTCGGTATATTTGTCCATCATTGTACCTTGAACTGCTAATTTAGTTGCTGAGTTGCTCAACGGTTGAAGACTAACTGAACTGAACTGTTGAGTCGGCTCAGAGTTGTCACGTCTATTGAAAGATATAATTTAGCACGTGTGTTGCTAAATGCTATCGACATAATTGCACTACAAAATTATTTATCTACGTTTTTAATGACTTGACTGTTTTTGAAGAGAATGTCATTAGAAATTTTGCACATTCAGATTTTTATTTACCTATGATTTATTATTAATCATACTATC
>NW_013525336.1:1712291-1731374 GCF_000836215.1 Papilio polytes | reverse complement strand
GCCCATAGACATCCGCAATTGCAGATGCGTTGCCTACCCGTATCCGACAGAGGAGGAGACGCACATAAAGAGGATATTTCCCCTTCCTATGTTTTTCCTCCACCGTCAAATTCACTTCCCCTTCCCATCCTTTCCTCATGAGAAAAAGATGGTAATTTTGTTTTTTTATTCCACATGGACGGAGTCGCGGGAAAGCTAGTTAGTTATATTAATAAAATGTGGTTTTATTGCAGATTTCATGTCACATTGTTATAATATTTATGCAGCTTTTAAATAATGTTCAATACGTGATTACGGTGAGTTAAACTAATGGAAGATTTTTTTTACTCATTAGTGTTTGCAATAGCACCAATCGATCTACTATATCGAAAATTTTGATTACAAATGTCACTTTACATTGTGTGCGTGTCCATGTACATTAGTTTGCGCAATTACCTTAGAAAGGTGTAGGTATATACGCTTTATTACAATCATCATCATCATCACCAGCTCACTGTACCCCCACTGAGGGGCGCGGAGTCTACTCTAAGTTAGGGGTGACTAGGCCATAGTCAACCACGCTGGTACATTGTGGGTTGACTTCAAACATATCTTTGAATTTCTTCTTCGATATTTGCTGGCATCACGATGTTTTTCTTCACGTAAGAACGTCGGGTAAATTTTGTAAATATGGAAATCTAAAATCACATTGGTACAGCGTGATTCGAACCCAGGACTTGTGGATTACTACTGACATTTATATTTACTTGATAACTATATGTTTATATTTCAGAGTAATACATTCACTGTCGTGATATTTATTTTATTAATGTGGACTATCAAGAACATAGCATTATTAATATCGATTAGTTTCGAATGCGAAATGCTGTTCATATCACTCAAGAACACGCAGGTTTTGTTTTTAAAAGCAGTTGCGGATAAAAAATGCACACGTAAGTAAAGAACTATCTTCAGAGTAATTAAAATACTACAGTAGAACCTCGATAAGTTAATAAGGGAAACACAAAATATTTTAAGTTATAGAGGTTTTAAGTTATCAAGGGTCTATGTTGTAGAGGTTTTGGGATCTGACGGGAAGGGAACATATTATTTTTTGAAGTTATAGAGGTTTTTAAGTTACCGAGGTTTGAGTTATCGAGGTTCGACTGTATAAGAGCGGACGCTGTTGTGCGATTGTCGATTGTTTCGTAGCCAATTCAACTATTTAGTTGCATAACTAAAAATCGAGTAGTGTGCACCTCCATATAAGCTTATATGAATCAAAGCGAGACTAAGCAGTTGTGCGATAGTTTACTCACACACTCTCTAAATGAAATAGCTGTTTATTGCGACGTGTGTGAATTTTCCAAAACAAATTTTAGAAGATTCTAGATTTTTCCATTGAAATTAAAGCGTTGTAGACCACCTCTGTGTTCCCGCCGCCCGTTTCCCCTCTTCTCTTATATTAAAAAAAAAACTTTTTTTACAGCATTCGAACGTTTAGCATACAAAAGTCTACGTCGAGGCAATTCGTATTCTCCACTAGTGGCATGTGGTATGCTGACCGTGGACGCCTCACTGCCGCTACGTTTCCTCTCCGTGCTGACCACATACACCGCTGTATTGCTGCAGATACCATTCTCTTAACCTTAGTGTAGTTACTTGGTTAGTATCAATACTTGTAGGACTAACGTATCAGTGTTTGATTTTGCTAATGTGATCTTAAACAGGCAGAGCCGGCGTTAGAAAGCACAGTTGGGTGACTAAGAGCCGACAGAAAGGGCGTCCTAGTTCTGCGAATACAATCACACATAACAGAATTAGTGTGTAGTGGGAGACACTGTTAGGAGCGCTTGTAACCGGCACTGAGTTAGAAAATTTAATCACTGTAAATACAAATATGGAATACCATAGTCCCTTTCCTCTATTTGTTGATAGCACAGCGTGTTTGTTGTGTTTTGAAACGAAATTCTTACAAGATGCCCTACTAAATTTAGGGGACACTTGACCATAAGTATGATAGTTTTATAATAAAAGAGTAACCATATTCTACAATAATTTAATTTCCTTTTCAGAGCGGGCGCACACCTTTGACTAAACTATCGCACAATCGTGGGGCGATTGCCGATTGTTTTGCAGCCAATTCAACTGTGTAGTCGCACAACTAAAAATCGAGTAGTGTGCGCTCCTCTATATAAGCTCATTGGACTCAAAGTGCGACTAAACAGTTGTGCGATAGTTTATTCAAAGGCTTAAGGCTTAAGTCTTTTTAAAATCAATTATATATCTTTTGTTTCACTGTTGCTGAGAGCAAACTGCAGTAAGACGACAATATGGTTCAATATTAGCGCTGCTAAGTTGAATGGTAATTTTGCATCGACAACGAAAACACCGCAGCCGTTCAGCTTCGTATACTGCAAGGCGGTTAACCTTTGTACGCTTTTGACGAACCTTTTAGCACTGGCTGTAAGAAAAAGTTATCTGTCAATAAATAAATGTGAAACTTGGTACAAATTAAGGCCAGTATACAGGGTTAATAATTAACTAGAATGCTCGCAAAAGTAGTATATGGAGTATTTTGTCATGATACATTTGTATAAAAATTTAACTTGGCTATCAGAGTAAATTATTGATAAAGTGAAATTATAAATTCTGACTCACTTCTGCAATAAAATCATCTGCAATTCAGATAAAATTATGATAACATAAACTTCAATTTTAAAATCTCTATACGGAAGTGTACATCACTAACTTTCAATTCCACTCATAAATGTTTAAGTCGATAAGAAATACCTATTCTCTTGGTAGCTCAAATACTATGATCTAGGTATTATGCGCGTCAAGATCTTTGACGGTTCCAATAAGATGCGAAGTGCATTTCCTCCGCATCCTTTTATACTTCGCCATACATAAAATTATATTCTGCGCAGCAACTGCATGTTCCGAGCAACTATCATATTTGATTACTTTTATTCTTTAGTAGCTGTACTTGCGGCTACATCCTCGCAAAATTATAAAATCTTTATTTTATTGTTTACATTTGTCAAATTCTCAATTGCAAATGTTAAAATTACTGTTACCAAGCTTCCTGATAGTTGGCAGCATGTAGGTCACTTTACCATATGAAGGTTTTCTTCCAATTTATTTACCTCCTAATTTTAATAGCGTGAAAATGAATAGCCTAAAGCGTGTCGTAAGTGCAGGGCTTTTTATTAAAGAAATAATTATTCAAAAATATGCTATAATTGTTGACATGTTAGGCAACAAAGAAATGAGTGTTTACGCTTTATTATAATAATATAACTAGATTAAAATATATTCTAATTATTCATTTAAAATACGTACTATACTCTTGATGGCTTCCAAATAATATGACGTGTAGTTTAGCTGTATTTATCTGACGGTAAAAGTTCTCGCACACCATGCAGTAAATTGTTTCCATTGTTAATGATTTGATAACAAACATCGCAATACTCAAGAGACGGCTTGTCATCAGCATGGAATTCAACTAGAAATTAATAAACAATATAATCACATTTAAAATAATAATCAACAACGTCTATAATATTATCGATTAACTGGAGCCCGCGACTTCGCCCTCGTGAATTAAAAAATAATCTTACTATTATTATAAATGGGAAAGTTTAGATGGATGGATGGATAACAGCCTAAACAGCTGAAGGGATCTCGATGACATTTAGCATAGATGTAGAGGATAGTCTGGAAGAACACGTAGGATACTTGCTTTTGTTTTTTTTTAATACCTCGAGGAGGGAGCCCCGGGCGAAAGCTAGTAAAAATATAAATGTTACTCACTGATAACGTAACTTTTTAATGGTGAAATAATGTTTGAGTTATTTCAATCCATACAAAAATACAAAAACACAAATCTTTCCTGTTTATATTAGGATAGATCTACATTGATATCTGGCAGAATTCCTTGATACTAACATGGTGAAAAAAGCTGTGTTGCGGATTAAAATAGCAAAAACCCTGCAGTGTAGACCCACATCAATAGATACTTACAATTTCGTTACCAGTGCATAACATTAGTATTCCAAAGAAAGCCATTGACTGCGTGAAAGATGTCACAAAATGTAACAATATCTGTAATCAAAACGGAGAGATAACAAACAAGAAATTATTAAGATTAAATGTGGATCGCTACAAAGATGTCGGAAGACCATAGAAGTATGGATGGATTGTAAAAGAGGATATGCGTATGGGTGTGAGTTCAGATATGACTGCTGATCGAAATGTATAGAAGAAATAGTAAGAGAAGAGACAGTGGTAGCGCCCGCTTTAACTTCTTCGCACTGCAAGGCCGGCTCGCCCGGTGTAATACCACGACCAAACAGAAGACAGGCGTGAAATGGAAGCAATTCCGTGTTTCGTCTGATGAGTGTGGTGTCGGAGGCCTAAGGGGAGGTTGGGAAGGGGAAGTGGATTTGACGGTGGAGGAAACGCATAGGAAGGGGAAATATCCTTTTTATGTGCGTGTCCTCCTCCGTTGTTTAAGAGTAGGCAACGCATCTGCAATTGCTATGCTATGGGCGCGGTCGCTTCGCCATTTAGGTAGTTTAAGGTGGCTGCTTGCTCGTTTGCCACTTTATGGTATAAAAAGGGCCCTCAAGGCCTCAAAATTAGTTCGTATTCACTGGATTGTATACGTAATATAATAAATAAATATAAATTAAATAACTCGATAGTTACCGTCCATTGTGTTGTCCTCTTTACAAGTGTTAGCGCGTCTAACAAAGATTTATATGTCTTGTACATCATTTGTAAAGTATGTTCTGTAACTCTACTGCTATCTGATGATTGTTTGTCATTTTTATTTAACACTTGTGTCCATTGTTTTATTTTACACGCCATAAAATATACAACAATAGTGGAATAAAATAATTCAAAATCTAATATAAACGTCAAAATGACAAAGCAACCTTTCTGCTTCGTCCAGAACGGATCCAGAAATAATTTTAAGGTTATGAAAATTCCATGAGATAAAATCATTGTGAAACATGAAAACCAAACGATTGTTTTGATTCTTTTAAGAATACGACGATCTGGTATATTACGTTCGATCATTTGTAATATTATTAATAGTTTGGTGTTAATAAAACTATTGCGTAAGTTAAAAACAATAATCATACTGCAACCAACAGCGTATTGAATATAAATAAATAAATAAGTATAGTATGTTGGTATATTGATAATAATCGATAAACTGTATAACGTCAAAATTAATGAGGTAAAAACAATAATTATTCCAAACACAGATAATAATATTCCACGATTAGAACTGGGTGTTAATCGAGTTTTATATAAATCATACTTTCTAATGAATAGGCAAGTACTGATTAAATGCATCGGTGCAAAAATCGACACGAACTCTTCGTCCAACATGGCTTTTAAACTGAACGGAACTGTTCTCATAACACCCTTAATTCATGTTACCCCTACTATTGACTCGATCAATAACTTCGAGTGAATTTTTAAATCAACATATGTAACGAATCAACATCATCATCATCTACAGAAGCAATATCAAAATTGTTACTAAAAGAAAGCTGTCATTGTCACTGAGTAACATTACCTTTATATATTTCTAAAAACTGTTTTTAATGATGTCGACTAAATTTATGCAAAAGCTAGAATCGCCATTTGTTAAGTTCTTCAAAATTTAATAAAAAAATTTCTAGCATATTTCCTTATATTATAAGAAAATGTCGATGTGAAAAATGAAGTGAGTTTCTTTCGAGAATCCATAGTAACGGCAAAACCACTTAATGCAAGTGCACAATTAGTAACAATTACTCTTTATATTTGCAAGTAATTTGCTAAATATTAAAAGCAATTTATTTACTTAATGCTATTAACTACGCAATAAATAAAACTAGTTTTAAAGGTTTCAGTGCTTTTTTTATGAAGTATAACAGAATTATTGTTTGAAATAACTAAACTTAAAATTAAGCTTACATCTAATGAGTTAGAGGCGAGAAATATATATTCTTGTATAATTCTAAATTAGCGGCCAACAACATCGAAACTGACAATTAATAATTATATGAACAATCGCCATTACCTCTGAAAAATCATAAACTCGTTAAGCAAATGTCCCCTACAACTAAATGTATGACATCTGTGGCTCCTACGTAGACTATTGTAAGGCATAATTTAGCGATTTATAAATTGCTTCATGCTTTATAAATTAATTTGAAAAATATAATTGCTATGTGAAATTAAAAATAACGTTAGAAAGAAAAACAAATGTAGAATGTAATATTTTAAATGTTGATTTGCATAATTTTACTATGAATGTGGAGGGGTACATCTGTAGAGGTAGACCTAGAAAGAGATGGATGGATTGCATGAAAGGTGACATGATAAAGAAGGAAGTGATGACGACGGATGATAGAGTGCTTTGGAGGACGAAAACCCGGTGCTCCGACCCTACGGGAGTAGGATAAGGCAGGGGAGATGATGATTTGCATAATTTTGACTTTCAACCCTACGATAGTTTACGTAGGAGCCATTGAAATATAAAAATGATGGAAACAGATTCATTTACTTAAATTCACATATTTATAATTAATTCGACTTCAAACACTATTACTAATTGTTGATATTTCTTTGTTCTTTTCGTTCCTCTTTATTCCCCTCAAATCATCATAAATGTCTTCAAGATCTCGTGCCTTAGTTTCTGGTACAACAATAATAGTGTACAGTGCACTACTAAGGCACATAAAACTGAAGAAATAAAAGGCGTAGTGAACACCGATAGAACTGGCCAGTGGTTTAAAGTATAACAGCTGAAGGAAATCAGCTAACGATGCTATCGCCATTGTTGTGGCTAAAACTGATCCACGATACTGAAAAAAAAAATTGTTCATTTCAATTAAAGTCAACTTCATAAATTTTGAGACCAACTTTAAGGTAGGGCGTGGTTGGGCGACCGCTTTGGACTCTCTTCTTGGATGGTACTTAGATATAAGATAATGTCAGGCCCTGTTTTTACCGGTGTCTTGAGCGGGCTTTTTACCGCGTCAATACACACGTAAAAAGCCATAAAAACCTTTGCTTCCATCGCCCTAGTCGGTCGCCACACCTCACCCTAACACTACTAGAGAAGCTAGTTATTTCACCTTGAATGAAAATATCTCTCCAGTGATGACCACAGAAATAGGTTGTAACCCAGACGCATCGCATAGAATACACAAGCATAGAGTGAAGACCGGGATCCAAGCAGGCGCGAAGTACGAGTAGTCTCTAGCCAGGAACCAGGACGCCAAGCCGAACATACTCAGGCCGGATATAAGACAAGTGCCAGCCATTAAGACCTGAAAGGAGGTTAAATGTATCAACTTATATATACTTCTAAAGAAGATATAAATTTTTGCATTCATTTTATACCATAAACTTCTCTGGCTTATTCTTAAGCTTTTTTCTCTTAATATAACAGTTAACTTTCGTCCGCGACTAAGTCCGCGTGGAATTATAAAAAAGTGAGTAACCTATGTGTTCTTCCAGACTATCCTGTACCAAATTTTATCGAAATTTGTTCAGTCGTTTAGGCTACAAACTTTACAAACATGCATACATCTGTCCATCCATCCATGTATATTATTATATAATTTATAATATTAGTTTGAATTTGTTTGTGTTTTTCATTAAAAAACATAAATTAACTAACCTTTCTTCCAACTTTTTCTACGACACTTGAAGCGAGTAAAGAGCCCGTTAACTGAACGACTCCCAGCATCATCGCTTGTTGATTGGGCGAAAGTATCAAGCCTGTGCCTTCTGAAGCCATAGCGAATATTCCACCAGCGAAGTTCAACACGGGAACAGCGCCACATACTTCCCTAGCTAATGCCGCCATTAATGCTATTTGAAACGCCTTGAACAAAATCTTATCCTTCACTGGAAAAATAATTAAACAAATTTAATCGAAATCTGTTCAGCCGTTTAGGCTACAAACTCTAACAAACATCCATCCATCTAAACTTTCGCATTTATAATATTAGTAAGACGTAAGATTAGTAAGATAAGATTTCCTATTTTTTTCTTTTCATTTTGTTATTGCAACAAATACATAATTAACTGGCAGTCAGACGGACTGGCAGGCAACAAAATCAACTCATGAATTAAAAAGTCAAAGTTTGACATTTGGCAGTTGCAATTTAAAATGAAATGCAATAATGATCTAAAGTTTTAAAAGTAAAAAGACGATTTAAAAAAGATAATTTGAGTTTTTAGGTTATTATTTAATTAGTGTTTACTATCGATGTGTTAAAAGTGAAGTAAATAGAACATACGGATTGCTTTTAATAGAAATTTGTCTCCGTCGATGTCATTTTTTTGTTCTTTCTTTAAAGCTTCAATTTCGTTTTGTATCGTGTAGTGATTTTTGCCTCTTCGTCTTAACCAAGATAACGCTTTTGCTGCCTCCTGTAAGTTTTTTTTTTTATTATGTAATTAAAAATAATGGAAACCTAGCTTATGCAACTAACTGATAACGTAGCTTATTAATGTATATTAGTATAGATATAAGGAAACGTTACATTGTAACATTTAAATCCTTAGTTAATTTTCTTAAACGCGTACAAGATTGATGTAGAAGATGCGATATTAAAAAACATGATTGCGTGAAAGGTGCCATGGTCAAGAAGTGAGTTATGACTGAGATGACGGATGATAGAGTTATTTGGAGGGTGAAAGCACGGTGCACTCTACGAGTGTAATATAAGGAGATGACGATATCAAAAACACTTATAACTTATAACAATAATGACATGCATTTACGTACCTCTTCTTTACCAATCTTCACTAAATACGATGGTGATTCCGGCATCAATGTGAATGTTATCAAATGGAACACAGGTATGGATAAACAGATCCACAGAACTGTGCGGTAACTGAACAGATCACCAATTATATAAGTAAACAGACTACCAGTGGTGAAGAATAATGCCAACTGAAAAGAAAACATAATACGTAGTTGATCTGTATGGTCTCACAATTCATATGTGTCTAGCAGATCAGTGCGTCGGCTCAATCAGCTCGCAGCTATAGTACATCGCTTGAGCTGGTTGTTGAGCCGCAGTTCATTTGTTTTCTAATGTAACTCACCATACATCCTAAAGCCCCTCTGATATTGTTATCGCAAACCTCCTTTGTATAAACTGGGCAGTTGACGCAACTGGCTGCCATTACGATCCCCGCCAAACATCTCGCTACAAGGAACGCCCAGATGTTATATGAAGACAGTTTTAATATCCAACATGCCTGTAAATTACACACAACCTATTTGATTGTCGTCTGTCGATTGTTTCACAGTCCATTCAACTGTTTAGTTGCACAACTAAAAATCGAATAGTGTACGCAACTCCATGTTACCTCATAGGAATCAAAGCGCGACTAAACAGAGGCCTAATTTTAATCCCTTTCCCTTTCCACTCTTTTCTTAATAGGAAAGGATGAGAAGGAAAAGTGGATTAGACGGTGGAGGAAACGCATAGGAAGGGAAATTGTGCTCTGTTAATTAAGGGTAGGCAACGCATCTGCAATTGCGGATGTTTATGGACAGCGGTCGATTTTCATTTCGGTGGATTTAGGTGGCCGCTTGCTCGTTTGCCACCTTATGTTATAAAAAAAGTTTAGTGTTAGGCGTAGAAATGTTTTAGTGTCAATATTCTAGTTTTCACCCAATGGTTGTTGTTTTCTTTTAAATTATGTTAAAAAAATAGGCAAACAAACTCAATGGTGTGTTGTGGAATCTAATGCTATTATATGGTTTTCACGTCTTTCTAAAATACCCCAAGTACCAAAAGAAATAGAGTAATCTACCGCTCAGTTAAAACTTGATATAAGCAGTTCTATGCGGTTTACTTTTTACATTCGCAATCGCTTTTATGCCTATCAAATGTAACACCGAACCTGACATGTGGATAAAGTTAGTATGTCATTTTGTCCGATATCAGATATTGTCTGTCTTTTCAAGGACTACTCTCCTGGCTTGTTTCTAAGAGGAAAATATATCTTGTTATTTTGTACTTTGTTCATTAAAGGACTTATCTCGAAACCGCGAAATTGTTTTTGATACGTTACCGAGAAAATTTGTACTAGTTAGATTTATAAAGCCAATCTATACTATAATATAATAAAACGAAAACACACACTACTTTGTGGCGTAAGATGTCAGCAATCACAGCGTGTTTTTGAATGATTTTTCTTTAATAAAAAGTCCTACAATTTTAGGCTATATATTTTCACGCTATTAAATTTAGAGGGTAAATAAATTGGATTAAAACCCTAATGTGGGAAAGGGTCAATAAGCTACAAACTGCAAACAGCAAAGAAATAAGAATGCCATGGTTTGTCATCAATTCATGTTATTTTAACAATATTTTTTTTTATTAATTCATGTGGATGAAGCCGCACGGGAACAGCTAGTATCGTATTAATTTTGTGGATGACGTTATAGATAAGTTCTCGCAGCCTTAACGTAAATATTCGTGATAGACACTCTCATCCTTTCAATTCCACATATCCATTTCATAAATATTGTATTCTTTGTTACAACAATATTACCATCCTTCTACTTTTCTTCAAAAATACAGAGATAACAATGATATCTTACCATGTTATTTATAGTAAAAATGTGGCAAACGAACAAGCGGAAGTACTACGACTGTTAGTTGCATAAAGTTAAACTTACCGCGCACATTGTTGACATGAATATTATCGACAATTTTCTTCCAAATCTATCCCCAACGTATGCAACCAAATAGTTTGCCGGTACGCATACTAAATACGGAAGTGAGGCTATCCATGATATCTGTAATTGAAAAAATGATCTTAAAATAATGAATTATAAAACTAATGGTAAACAAGAGTTAATAAACTCGAGTAACTATGACTTATGATAGTTAAAGAATAAGATTCATCATCGTCCTCCATAGGATAAGTCCTACTCCCGAAGGGTCGGCGCAACAGGTTTTTGTCCTTCAAATAACTCTATACGTCATCTCAGTCATCACTCCCTGTTTGATCATGTCACCTTTTACGCAATACATCCATCTCTTTCTATGTCTACCTCTAACGGTGTACCCTTCCACACTCATAACTAACGTACTCCTTGTCACATGTGATCCATCCCTCTTCATAACATGCCCATACCAAGCTAACTTTTACTTACTTTTCTTTTTCTTTTACTCCTTACTTCTCTACCACTGTTTCTACACTCAAACTTCCTCTAATATACTCATTTATCTTATCCATTTGAAAGCTTATTATTGTTGAAGAATACAATTGATTGATCTAATTCACTTGAAAGGCTACAGGTCGTTGTTTTATTCTTGACTGATTTCCGTCATTTTGAAATTGACTGTTAGAGCGAGAGCACATCTTTGAGCATACCTCGATAAATTTTGCTAACCTTGGAAAATGTATTGTTATGTCTTATTGTCATTTTTCACATCGATGTAAGAGCGTGCGCACACCTTTGACTAAATTATCGCACAACTGTTTCGTCCCTGTTTGATTCCTAGGAGCTTGGAGGTGCGCACACCACTCTATGTTTAGTTGTACAAATAAACAGTTGAATTAGCTGTGAAACAATCGACAATCGCACTGTTGTGCGATAGTTTAGTCAAAGGTGTGCGCACGCTCTATCTTACTTCTTACTAATATTATAAATGCGAAAGTTTAGATGGATGGATGGATGGATGTTTGTTAACGTTTGTAGCCTAAACGACTGAACGGATCTCCATGAAATTTGGCACAGGTTTAGAGCATAGTCTGGAAGAACACATAGGCTACTTTTTATCCCGGGAATAGTTACGGTTCCCGTGGGATTCATTAATTTAGTTTTTTAATGTTTACTCGATCATTCTGCAACGGTTCAACATATCTTATTGAAATTTGTCACTGATATAAAACAAAGTCAGGAGTACACATGAGATAAACTTCATCCCAGAGAAATATCCGGTTCCCGAGGGATACGTAGCTTTTTGTAATTTATATAGTTGGTATGTTTTCTAATGCCACGCGGACGAAGTCGCGGGCAACAGCTCGTTATGCATAAATGTTGCTGTTTATTGCGCATTTGTTTCTGCCATATTGTTTACGATCGGCAGTTAAATATTATGATAATAATTTATTACAAAATACTCGATTGACTTTATTATTTTATTTTCTTATTGTTTTAAATTGGATTATTGAACTTTTTGTTGGTAGTCAAGAATTATGAAGTAAACAGATTATTTAATAACAATAAAGTAATGTAAACGATACATATTTTATAATTCCTTTTTTTTATACATTTGTGTAAATAAGCGGGAAACAATTATCAAGTTTAATTAATAGCTAATTTAAATAACAATGTGTGTTTTATCTAAGAATGTAGACTTTCTATTTATTAAGCCCGCGACACATGTCCAATTTTAACTGCACTGTTTTAAATAAACTGTCCGAGTGTTTAAAATGAACGCGTATCTATACTATTATAATAAATTGTAAACACACACTTCTTTGTTGCCTAAGATGTCAGTAATTACAGCATATTTTTGAATAATTCTTTTTTTAATAAAAAACCCTACACTTACGTCACGCTTTTGGCTATATGTTTTCACGTTATTAAACTTAAGGGGTAAACATTTTGGATAAAAACTCTAATGTGGGAAACAGACCGTAAGTTCCTGCCACCATCAAGGAAGCAAGGTTGCCAAGGCTTGTCTTCATTTCATGTCATTTTGACATTTGTAATTGATAATTTGACACAAGTAAACGCTATAATAAAATGTTCATAATTTTACGCGGATGAAGTCGCACCGGAACAGCTAGTATATGATAACTGTATAGTTTAACTGATACTTTTTTAATTTTACAGACCAGTTGAAACTGTAGGTGTGTAGCAGGCTTTAGAATTCGAGACATATGTTACTGACACTCAATTTTAAAACTATAAATAATGTTTTCTATTGTTAATTAAGCATTGTATTTGTTTGAATTAATGATTATTGGGAGAAAGAAATAATCGGCAGCAGCTACCAAGAGACTGTCATACTTCATATTAATATTATAAATGCGAAAGTTTAGATGGATGGATGTTTGTTAGAGTTTGTAGCCTAAACAGCTGAACGGATTTCGATGAAATTCGGTACAGATGCAGAGGATAGTCTGGAAGAACACATAGGCTACTCACTTTTGTTTTTTTTTTATTTCAAGCGGAACGTGAACTACTTGGAATATGACTATAAGGTCTCTATAAACTGTTGACGATCATTGCAATGGTGGTACATATTTTAGAGATTTGGTAAATTACCTCAATATCCGTGAGCGGGACTTCAGTGGGCGTATCCTTTGACTGTAATAAAAGCGTCATCGGAGACATCCATCCTATGGTTGTGCCGTATGATATCGCCGGGATGTTGACTGTAAAAACAAACTACAGTTCTATACTTAATACTAACTGTTGCACGCGACTTCACCCGCATAAAGTTAAATAATAATAAAAAATGTAGCCTGGGCTACACACAGATAAATTACCTTTGTAACGGTGAAAGAATTTCTAAAATCGGCCCAGTAGTTTTTGAGTTATTTCAATACATATAAAAACATAAATTATAATATTAGCCTCTTTATAACATCAGTATAGATAAAGAGGAAAAGGTTTTGTGTTTTTGTATGTATTGAAATAACTCAAAAACTGCGGGGCTGATTTCGATAATTCTTTCACAATTAAAGAGCTACATTATCAGTGAGTGACATAGGCTATGTTTTTTCATAATTTTTCAATTTCATGCGGACGAAGTCGCGAGCAACAGCTAGTTAAAAATAATAAGCGGAAGTGTAAGTGGAAATATTTTAGTATCGTTAATGTGTATGATAGAGGCCTATTTTTATTCCTCTTCTAAGGGAAGAATGGAAAAGGGGAGGTAGATATGACTTAGATGACACATTAAAAAGGGGAAATTTACTCTTTCTATTTGTCCCCTAATACACCGATTATGGACAGCGGTTGCTACGCTATTTCAGCAAATTCTGTTAGCAGTTTGCTTGTTTTCCATCTTATGGTATAAAACTAGACAAATAAGTATTCTACTTATCTAGATCAGTCGTTAAAATATGTTATAATTTTAAAGTTACTTTTAATTACAGATTAATGAGAAATAAACGTTAGAAATACTTACTAAAAATGGCGCATATTATTTGGTTGATCTGATTGCCCTCATTGAACACGAATTTATTTTTCATTTCAACTCTCACAATTTGACGGAAATTAAACGGAAAACGGAATAAAAATATTTTAACTACAATCGACGGCACCAAAGTGTAACTGGTCGTGGTAACTTATGATAACAATTGAGTCTTACAGTGAGTGTAATTTTTATCTCTTTATAAGGGCTTTGATACACTAGAGTTATTTTTTAAAAATTGCTTTATTTTATTGTACTCAAGATAGGCTTCGCGAGACAATTGACGTAGGGTAGGTCAAAACGGGGCGTTGATTTATTTAGACACTAGATGTTCCCCTGCGACTTCATCCGCATAGAATTATGAAAATTTTATTTTTATGTTTACATGTGTCGAATCATCAATTGTAAATGTCAAAATGACATGACAAATGATATGATAAACCATGGCAACTTTGCTTTCTTTATGTTGGCAGCAACTTATGGTCTCTTTCCCACATTAGGTTTTTTATCCAAAATAATTACCCCCTAAGTTTAATGGCGTGAAAATATATGGCCTAAAGCGTGACGTAACTGTAGGGCTCTTTTTAAAAAAATAATTATTCTAAAATATGGTGTAATTGTTGACATCTTAGGCAACAAAGAAGTGTGTGTTTACGCTTTATTATAATAGTATAGACTAATGTGATGTTTTAATACCTAATATATTTTATTTTAAAGAGAAGCGAGTCTGCCCCTTTCCCTTCCTCATTCTCTTTGACAAAATAGAGACTAAAATATCTATATATAGATAGAGATCTATTTATATAATAAAATTGGAGTGTCTGTTTGTAATATCAAAAGAAACATTCCAGATTTCGGAAAGATGGTGTATTTGCGTTGCTATTAACGAAAATCGCTTAAAAACTATTGTCCGTCTGTCTATGTCTGCAAGCCACGTTTGTTACGGGTAATCTCCGAAACGGCTGGGCTGATTTCGACCGGACTCTCACTGAAGGGTAGCTGAAGGACTACTTTCTTATCTTGATGTTGCGTGGACGACGTCACAACCGTGGAACTTGACGGTTATTTGAACAAAATAATGATTTAGTTAAATAAGAAAAACCGCCAATATGTATAGATATTTATACAGTGAAACTAAACCGTACCTAATTGATTAAAATTCAGATTAAATGTCGATTTTACTAAGTATAGCACAAGTAAATGCTACATTCTGGTAGTTATGTTAATATTAAATATTCCACATAGATTTTAAAAAGTTAACTGGCTCCTACGGAAATAATTGTATCTCACATTGTCATTTGTTATGTATCATCAACTCCCCTGCCTTATCCTACTCCCGTTAGGTCGGCGCACCGGGTTTTCGTCCTCCAAAGCACTCTATCATCCGTCATCTCAGTCATCACTCCCTTCTTGATCTTGTCATCTTTCACGCAATACATCCAACTCTTTCAAGGTCTACCTCTACCGGTGTACCACTCTACATTCATAACTAACGTCCGTTGTTGTGTCTTGTTATTTATTATGTATATGTTTTATAAAACAAATTATTTAAATAAATAAATTATTTTACTGATTATATGTGTCAAATTGTCAATTGCAAATGTCAAAATGACATGACATGACAAAACTTGACAATCTTGCTTTCTTGAAGTTGGCAGCAACTTATGGTCTCTTAATAGCGTGAAAATGTATAGCCTAAAGCGTGACGTAAGTGTAGGACTTTTTATTAAAGGAAGAATAATTCAAAAACATGCTGTAATTGCTGACATCTTAGGCAACAAAGAAGTGTGTGTTT
This sequence comes from Papilio polytes, assembly GCF_000836215.1. NCBI lineage: Eukaryota > Metazoa > Arthropoda > Insecta > Lepidoptera > Papilionidae > Papilio > Papilio polytes. Next base: position 1,715,399 of record NW_013525336.1, on the reverse strand, counting down.
ACGCTTTATTATATTAGTATAGATGAATTAACTAATTTATAAAATATTAATTTCAGTAAAGTATCGTTAGAAACAAAGACTGTAGTTTTTAGTAGTCTATAGTTCGTGCATATTTGATGCGTAGTTACGGTTGTAAAGTTTGTCTAGCAAAATTTGTTTTTCAAACGTATAGTAGTTTACATTATAGCCTATATAACTATAATTTAGATTTTTCTATTGTAATTATACTAACATTATGAATGCGGATGTTTGTTAGAGTTTGGAGCCTAAGCGGCTGAACGGATCTGGATGAAATTTGGCATAGGTGTAAAGGACAGTCTGGAAGAACATATAGGCCACTTGCTTTTGTTTTATTTAAATCCACGAAGACGGAGTCGCGGGCGAAAGCTAGTGAATTTGAATTTGTTTAGTTCATAAAAATTTAAACGCAAATACAACTCCGCCTTGGATTATTCATTTAATTTTATTGGATAATTAATATTGTATAAATTATTTTATATCAAGAGATTTGATTTTTGATTTTTCTTAGGTTTATGGTAGTTTTTAACATTTAATATATTTTAATAAAATTTAAACCAGATAAGAATTTTCATATTATACAAAAAAGTAAGTCACGTGTTGATGTTCAAATGGAATAAAAAAGCCTAATATTCCACAGTTTATGGCTACTATTTTTATTTTAGGAGCGTCGATTGCTCAGTGGTTCAAGCACTAGACTTGTAATCCAGGTCTTGCGTTCGAATCCCGTACCAATGTGATGTTCGGTTTTCGAATTGTAAGTGTACATAATTTACCCGAAGTTCTTACGGTGAAGGAAAATATCGTGATACTTGCACATTTCGGGGAAGACGTTCAAAGATATGTCTGAAGTCAACCCGCAGTGCAGCGTGGTTGACTATGGCCTAGTTACCATTATTTTGGCTCCGAGCCCGTTATTGGAGATGTATGGTGAGCTGATGATGATGATGATTTTAACAATATTCAAATAGTAATAAATCCATCCTTAAAGTTGTTTAAGAACAGATTTTTTTTTTATAATATAAGGAGGCAAACAGCCAGCGGCCACCTGAATCCGCCAAAATGGCGAAGCGACCCCTGCCCATAAACATCCGCAATCGCAGATGCGTTGGTTACCCTTAATCGACGGAGGAGGAGATGCACATAAAGAGGACATTTCCTCTTCTTATGCGTCTCCTCCGTCAAATCCACTTTCCCTTCCCTTCCTTTCTCACAAGAAACAGGGTGGGACCAAAGTTGGGTCTCCGGCATCACACTCATCAGACAAAACGCGGAATTTCTAGCACTTGACGCCTGTCTTCTGTGTGATCGTGGTACACGGGGTGATTCGGCTTATTCGCGCTAGATGTTAAAGCGGGCTCTACCATTGTATATACCTTAAATTAAAAGAATATACTTTAAAGTGTGGAAAATTTTAAATACTTTAAAACGTGTAGGTTTTGCTTCAGCTACCTCACGTGTATTCACATTTATAATGTTAACAATTAATTTAATTAAGATTTATAATTTAAATGCGTCAAATGTTTTTATTGTCTTACGTAAGATTAAACCCTTAAAAGACAGATTTTTAAATCAAATTAAAAATGTATAACTTTACCCTTTATTGTGTTTACTAAAAGGGAATAAATTAATTATTATTAATACTAAAAAAACAATACGATATTTTTATATGTTGTCCTTCTGACTCGTTTGCAAAACATGTTTTGGTAATAGGCACCTTTTTGTTTTATAACTTGAAGATTATCAGCTATAGGTAAGATGTCAAGAGCTAATCTATACTTATATATACTTATTATAATAAAGCGTAAACACACATTTCTTTGTTGCCTAAGGTGTCAGTAATAATAATAATAGTTTTTTTAATAAAAAGCCCTACACTTACGTCACGCCTTTGGCTATATATTTTAAGGCCAACTTAGGGGGTAAATGTTTTGGATAAGAAACCCTAACGTGGGACAGAGACCATAAGTTGCTGCCAATATCAAGGAAGCAAGGTTGTCTTTTTTTTACAGATGTAAACAATAACATAAAATTTTCATAATTTCATGCGAATGAAGTCGCACAGGAACAGCTAGTAACTATTATAATAAATATTCAGTATTCCCGATGCTCGTTTGTCTCTTCTCCAATAAAAAATAAAATAAAAATAGCAAACATTGCACCATTATAAGTAGTTAGTTCTTTTTTATAAGTCACGATTTTACGTTAATGTTACTATTAAATGACATTGTAACTTATGTTGTGAGGCGAGAATCGCATGTGACAATGGAAACTTGACAGATCACTGACTGAGGGATATAAATAGATAGGCTATAATTTGTGCAATTTTGTACATATTGGGTTTCTGCCAATTGGTGTTGACATTGTTTGTTGAAAGTGGTAAGGATTCTAAGTAGTATTAAAGGGAGTTGAGTTACAGTAACATCAAAATGGCGTTTAAATAAGCGAACGTAATTTGCAAGTAATTGCCTATCCATTAACACAGTGTGAGGGATACATTGGATAGGGCTAGGAAGGACTTGTTTGCGTAAACCGTGATTATGAATTGAGTGACGACTGAGGTGACGGATAAATCGATATAGTGGACGAGGACTGGTGTGGTAAGTCTACGTGAATGGGATAGAACCAAGATGATGACGATGATCCTTTACCAGGTGATATAGGAGGTCATAGAACTAGAAAAATGACGACAAGCATTTGGATGGATAAATTCTTTTCATGTCTGTATATCGCAGATTAAGTTATCTTGTTAGTTATATCGTTTTTATAAGAATTAATGTTACTACTTATTTCAAATTTAATGTTATCAATTAATATATTAACATATTATTAACTTATTACCTGCTTGTAGATAGTAATTAAGTACCGTATAAATTAACAACTTTTTACAATTTTATAAAAATATATTTAAACTTTATTTTTGTTTTCTCACATATATCTTTATTCCTTATTTTGTATTTATTTTACATGATTTGTATAAATACAGTAAAACATATTGTATAAAAAATAGATCACCACCGGCTGCGGAATCCTACTCAAGTAATCATTGGTCAGGGCTGCAGAGGCAGGAACCTCCACAATATGCGTGCG
>NW_013525336.1:1662008-1711337 GCF_000836215.1 Papilio polytes | reverse complement strand
TTATATGTAACCTATATAATATCACTAATATTATAACTTATAACTCGAAAGTTTAGATGGATGTTCGCTAGAATTTGTATTCTACAATGCTGAACGTCTCTGAATGAAACTTGGCATAGATGTAGGATGTTCTGGAAGAACACAAGCTACTTTCTTTTGTTTTTTTATTCCACGCGGAATAGCGGGCAAAACATAGTGTGTAAATAAATGTTTGTGTTTGTCCCTTAAGCATAACCACTGAACTGTAGTGATACTTTGATATTTTTTGAGTACTTTAGGGATTTTTGACTTAAAAACCTTCAATCCAATTTGTTTGACCCATTTTTTTCATTAACAGTAGCCAACCATATTTAAAGGTTTTGGTTAAACCTCGAAATAAAACAAATATTTAATTATAGCTATTTACAGAAGTTTTTAGTACTATAAGGTTGTTTGTCACGATAAAGTCACATTTAAAGATAAAAAAAAACTCACAATAAGTAACTTTACAATCTATACTTAGTAATAAAAACCTTCCATTTGGTTTGACGTGTTTTAAGTCTAATAAAACTATTATCAATCTATACGTATAATAAAATTGGAGTGTCTATAATATCAAAAGAAAAAATCCAGATTTTGGGAAATGATGTAATTGCGTTGCTGATAAAAAAAATCGCAATTAACATTTTTTTGTCTGTCCGCAAGCAGCGTTTGTTCCGGGTAATGTCCGAGAAATGGCTGGGCCGTTTTCAACCGAACTTTCACTGAAGGGTAGCGGACATAGACGAGCATATTATAGACTACTTTTTTGTCTTCATAGTGCGTGAAAACAGTCGCGGGCAACAGCTAGTTGTAATTGAAATAAAACAACGGAGGTAAAAAAAAACTCTTTATTCAGAAATTGTAGCACAACTTAATAGTTTAATATTTCTACCAAACATTTCTCCATCTTTTAAAGTCTGAGGTAGCGGTTGATTGAGTGTTTCTGGCAGGAATAGTGGTATCACCCCAGCAACAATACTGAGCAAGCCCATTAAAATTAATGGAAGAGTACGACCGTATACTGCCTGCAAGGAAAAGATCAAGAAATCAATAAATTTTATTAACCATGGCTCTACGATCCACACGATGTTCAAGATGTTAGAAACAAAAATGGCGCTTATGCCATAGCGGATTAAATGGTACTTACCAAAAAAATGTAACTAAATTACACTGTTTTGTACTATACTCTCCAGAACAAAGTAAGGACACACCCGCCATCTTGACGTCAATATTTAATTATTTTTTTGAGCGAGGTAAGAAATAGTAAGTCATTGTCGATTCAAGATCCGTTAAAATGTTTACACCACATCAGGTCAAAATCAAATGTAACATTTAAAGTAAATGTAACTAAAAACAGAACCTTGCTGTCATAAATTCAAGACTAAATGGCGTTGTTCTCAAACTGTTTATTTATTACTTATTCTGATTATTCATTGTAGAATGGTGAATTTAATGTTATGAATCCATAAAATAGTTATAGCAGTTACTTACTAGATGTACAATATAAGGGCAGGCTAAAAGACCCAAACCAGTAATGAATGACGCCAAGCCAATAGCCTGGGCTCTCAACACAGTAGGTAGCAGTTCTCCAATCATAACATAGAATACTGCAAAAGCTGCTGCTACGAAGAGTCTTCCTGACAATGCTAAGGCAACGATTATCCATGGCATATCTAAAATAAGTAATAACCCATCATCTTGTTGTTTCTTTAAGTCCTGATCATTCATCCCTTCTTAATTAATAGTTCTCTAATTTCTTTTTCACAAATAACATACCTTCTGGAACTAGTGCACAACTTAAGCAAGCCAGTCCTCCGACAGACATAAATACACAAAGCACCCATCTTCGACCGAAACGCTCCATGCATTGCCAACCCAAAATATAAGAAGGAATCTCCACTACTCCACCTATAATTGCAACATATAATTACAATACTAACTGACATCGTTCGAATTATTAAAAACCCAAGTAGCTTATGTGTTATTTTAGACTTTGTTCTACATTTCAACCAATTGTGATCGAAATTCTTCTAGCAATTCATCCAAACTTTCGCATTTATATGGCACGATTATTTGAATTGGGCGTAAAATTCCCATATTGAGTATTGAAGATACTAACCAATAAAGAATGCCAAATGATCATTGACTCCTAAATTCGATGTGTTGTAACTTAAACTGTTGTAAATAACTCCTAATGATATCCAATCGAATGTTAAAAGCAGAAATTTCCTTCTTATATTTGGATATCTGAATATGTCAAGAAGAGATGCCTCGTAATTCTCGTTTGAGATATCTATAATTTTACTTTCTTCAGTTCTATTTGTGTTGAATATCTTTGTTATTTTTTGCATTGTAGTACTTGTTTTTGATTGTAACTCTAAAGTTTGCAATTCTTCTAAAAGATCTGTACTTTCTTCTAGGTCAACCTCTTTTGCGTCATTTAGTATTGTTTTGTTTATTTTTCTTATATCTTTGGATATTGTAACATCTGGCTTAAAGTTTAGCATATTGTTTATTCTACAAGTTAAATCTTTATTTTCAATCATTTCTGGCGTTTCAACTATGTTTTTATCAATAGCTATCATATTGGATCTTTCTTCTACGTTGTTTTTGTTCACAAGATTCTCCTGGAATTAAAAAACAACATCTTATAACAATTAGTTAAATGGTGACCAATGCTATTCATGTAGAAAATATCTCTTACGTGTATATTTATTAGAAATCCTTCAGATAAATAGATTCCATTTTTCTTCGCCAGCATTCTGAATATTTCTTCAGCTTCGGTAATGCGACCTTTACCGACAAGCCATCTCGGTGATTCTGGTATCAACCAGTAGTAACTGTTAACATTTAATTTTAGATCCAATAATTTATATATCAATAGTTAGGAAACAAATTTATAATCATCCAAGTATGTAGTAACATTGTAGCTTAAGGGAGAGTAGAATTCTTTTCAATTGAGAACGAATCTTGTACTCTTACCCAAAACATACAATGAAAGGAAGACTTGTTGCTAAGCTCAGGTGAAACCAATCTCTGACAGCGTAAGCGATAACAGCTAATAAACTGATTCCTCCAGCGAAGAGCATACCCACGACGATTCCTGGAAACAGTTTCTTAGTGAGGACAAACAGAACATTTATAGCAGATATCAATGGGTTAACTCTGAGGTAAAACAATGATTCTGATGAGGATGCAATACCTTATTAGTCCTTTGTAACCTATACATACCTACATTCGGTCTTCGAGAAGGTGGCATTAATTCTAAAGCCAATATAAAAGGCTGTTGATACAACGCAGGGAAAAAGAGGCCACCGACAATTCGTAGGACTATGTAAGTTGTGTACGAATTAGGGAACGCTGTTGCTATTGCCAGCGGCACTTCAAGATATATCATCAGTAAAATTGTCGGCCGCCTCCCGTATCTGAAAAGCATCAAATAAGTGTGTAAATTGTAATGTAAAAGACAAACAAACATGAGTGGAATGGAACTTAAGTAGGAATTCGTCAAAGGCTGCAAGTGGATGCGTTGCCTATCCTTAATCAGCAGAGAACGCATACAGGTAGATGTTTATATTTGAAAATTGTTTCAAATTCAATACCTGTCAGACATCCAACCGAAGAGAAGGTTTCCAAATATTGATCCAACCCAGAAAAGTGTGTAACTAAGTCGTGCTAGCCATTCTTTTTCACACACTAAGGAATACTGTAAAAAATATTTGAAAGCTGGTAAATATTCATAATGAAAGGGTAAATCGAACTCTGAAGCTACAATTAGAAGCTAAATACCATAGCTAAAAGTTCTATAAATGTTTACAACATGAAGTACGATCCAAACTAGTTAGGTCTCAAATTAATTGCATGAATTTTAACTAAGAAAGAATCAATGAAAATGTTTACTAACCTCTGTAACAAGTGTCCTCGGATATTCCTCAGTACTAAATCTCCATCCATTAGTGCATTTGGTTGTTTTGTTCCTTAGTAACTCTACAGTTTTTATAACTCTTTCTATCTGTAATGAAAATTCATTTCCAGTTAAGGGCGGAAATACGTACAATTAGCTGGCACATTTTGATGTCAGGTAGCCGTGTGTGGTACTATCACCAGGCATTCAAGTAACTTGCACAATATTTGATTGACATTTGACGAAATTTGACTCAGGCACGTCTCGTCTTATATAATCTTGTTGTAGCATGTACATTATGTATGTGCTAGTAGCTATTATGCCAGCGTTATTTCGTTTTATTGATATGTGTATTTCCTTAATTGTGAATTTACTGTTATATCTTGTCTTATCTTACTTGTTTCTCACGTTCGTCGATTCCAGTTGCAGGAACCAGATGTGTTTTTAACGTTTGAAGTACTCCGTCCTTACGAAGTATTTCTGTTCTGAAAATATCCATATTAATAAAATATTATATGTCTTCCAAAGATATTTTGAATTACTAAAACTATAGTGCTAATAATTGTCTATGAAAATCTACTATATACTATATCTATACTAATATTATAAAGAGGGTAAAATTTGATCGCTGGACCACGATCCCACCTGTAGTTTAATGGTAATGGAATTTGTGTATGTATCGGAATAAACACTACTGATTTAAAAAAAAAGCTTTCAATTTTAGAAAGCCACGTTACCGTCGCGTTACATAGGCTATTGTTTTTATTAATTTTACGCTGGAGAAGTCTCTAGCATTAACTAGTATTACATGTATATAGGAAACATTTGTTTACGTTGAATAGGTTTCAAAACTGCTAAATCGATTTTAAAAATTCCATCACTGTTAGAAAGCTACTCTATCACAGAGTAACATAGTCTACACAATAAACGGTACATCATCGGGAAATGTGACAGAAATTATATGTAACTAATTCCTTTTCTACCCAGACTCTGCTGGGGGATTTCCTACATCTGAACATTACATTTTTTACAAAGGGTTTAGACTCTTGGTGTTATTTATTCACGTTCCTACATCTCACCTTTCATCCACATAATCTTGTAACGCTGCCAACAGACCTTTTGAGTCTATTGTATAGCTGGTACATGATTCATAGACTCCATTGCGCTTAGGTACAGTTAGGTCTCGAAGTAATGTGTCAGGTAGTGATAGGTCTTCTAGTAGACGCGGAGGAGCACACCAATGTTCCGGTGTGGCGTTGGTAAATATCTGTGATATGAACATTTTGAAGATACTTTCTTATTCCAATTTCGATTGTAATTAAATACGTTGATTTCGACAACAATTCCGAATTCGAATTGTTGTCGAAATTAACTTATGTTTTTGTATTATATTATTCTATAAGAGCTGTCGCCCGCAAACTTCGTTAGCGCAAATTTGGACCACCCGTTTCGCCATTTAGTAGCGCGGAATTAAAAAAGTCAGCTACCCTTCAGAAAGTCCTGTCAAAATCGGCGCAGCCGTTTCGGAGATTACTCGAGATAAACGCGGCTTGCGGACAGACGATCATCGACTAGCGACACCCATAGAATCTACTCTTAATTTTTTATTTTCTTGAAAAAAAAATGCGTGAAATATCTTGCTGGCGAAACTTGCTGGCTTCTTCCTGGTTCACTTGTTTAGACTTTCCTTTACTTCTGTGTAAATTACTATTTATACCTATTTTATTTAAGTATCCTAAAAATGACGTATTATGAACATCCCCCTAAATTAAAGTCCTGATGAAGATTCTTCTCTTCTTTGAGTTCCATGGTTTAGATGCTGGTAATTTCTTTCTTCGCCATTAATTTCAGGAATGCCATGGTGTCTTAAAATATTATAAAGTATAGCAGTAGCTACTATGATATAGTATGTGGTAGTTAAATTTGGTGTTATCTTCTTTAAAAGACATGGAAAGATTCTTACCAACCAACACTATGCGTTGTTTAAAGTAGCTGCGGAGCTACTTTATCTGTGCGTTCATTTTATGGAACGCATAGTGCGCTGTGGCACTTAAGTGTTGTTTGTGAATTGATTTTACCAGCCCTGTGCGTTTGAGCACACTATGAGACCTCACAGTGTCGTTTGTGAATACGGGCGTAAGCCATTGCTATTCTATGAGATATCTCATTAAATCTACGATCATTGACAAATACGAGTATAGCACACGTCATTCACAATAAACACATGTCATCAACATTGTAGTCTTGTTCTACAAATGGAATACATTTAAATAACATTATGCAGTTGTTTTTATAACAAAACACTATGTACTCTAACATAAATATACCACTCGATATCCTATGCTTATTTATGATTTTTTTTTGTAATTTATGTATGGTTTTAAGATAAAATTGTTTTGTTGTGATTAAGTTAAGCAATTACATTGTTACTTTCGTGGCCGTGTTGTTACTTATATTCATGTTAATCAAACATCATTTGTATTTTTTTTTATAATATCAGGTGGCAAACGAGCAAGCGGCCAACTGAATCCATCGAAATGGAAAGCGACCGCTGCTTATAAACATCCGCAAAAGCATATGCGTTGCCTACCCTTAATTGTCGGAGGAGGAGACGCACATAAAGAGGTCATTTCCCCTTCCTATGCGTCTCCCCCACCGTCAAATCCACTTTTTCAACCCATCCTTTCCTCTTAAGAAAAGTGTGGAAAGGGAAAGGGACTAAAATTAGGCCTCCAATTAATCCTTGTATTAAAGTTGTTTAATAATTTTATTTTTAATTAGGGTTTCTTATCATGATATTAGAAGCTAAAACAACCCAATCGTGGTGAGAAACCTGTATACGAACATTATACTTGTAAAAAACGCGACAGTTTTAAATTATACAAATGTTTAATAATTGACATTTACTACGTTTCTATAAAATAGAGTAACAATAAGTATAGAAAACAAAACAAAATTAAGAACATACATACCTGAGAGAAGACTAAAAAAGAAGTTGGTAAAGCTGCTAATATACAAAGAAGATAAAAAAGGAAAATATGCCATGTTCCTTTGCTCGTTGCTAAAACAACTGCTTCATCCAATTCTTTGGTCCAAGATGTCATTTTGATTCCTACTACGTTTTTCTTTTTTAATTTGTTCAAAATTAAATGCTAACATTTCTGAGGAACTGATATTTTTATCACGAAATTGTCATCGGCTGAAAATTTAGTTTTATTCAAAACAATTCACTGGTTGAAAATAATAAGGCGTTTAAAAAAATGCATTTTATCGCCACTGCACTGATCAAAAATAATTTTACTTTTATTTAAAACAATTCACTGGCTGACAATAGTAAGGCGTTTAAAAAAGTACACTTTCCCATCACTGGTCGAAAAGAATCTTAGTTTAAAAAAAAACAATTTACTGGCTAAAAATAATAAGGCATTTAAAAAAGTAAACTTTGCCGCCTTGGCCGAAAAGAATTTTAGTTTTTTTAAAAAACAATTCACTGGCTGAAAATAATAAGGCGTTTAAAAAAGTACACTTTCCTGCCACTGGTTGAAAAATATATTACTTTTTAAAAAGAATTCACTGGCTGACTATAAAAAGACGTTAAAAATCACTTTCCCGCCACATTGAAGTCCGAAATAGTCCGATACGTTGCGAATGTGTTCGATGAACGTTTGTGTAGCGTCAATAGATTACTAGAATTGCTCCACCAACTAGCACTGTGACATTCAGACTGAATTAATGTATGCAAATTCCGCCATAACAACCTTTTACTACGCGCTAATACCTTGGAATAAGTAATTACAAAAGGTTAACAAACGATTTTAACCTAACCATAGAAAATTTGCATTGTGACCCTATAAATTATACTCGGTTTGTTTTTTTTTTATTTTAAGTAAAGCTACTATTTGTTTCAGTTTTAACAAAAGACTGTAACTGTTCAGTTAAAACCGTACATTATAACATAGTAATTTCACCGACACACGCACAGTAATTACTGTACAGTTCGACTCTTAAATTAAAATTGTCAGTTAAAATTGAGCGTCTATAGCAAGCATTATATTAATACTGGCCAGATATCTATCCTTTTTCTAGGTGTAATAAATACTTCAAGTCATAAATAACAAAGACATTTATGACCATTCGTTCCGTTGGCAATTGTCCCACTTTAGTAAGCGATGACCCTACGCTAGGATATCTTTAAGGTTACAGTCCAAAGTCATCATTAGTACATTGCAATACTACACTACAATGCTCGAATACAATATAAGTATCCTATCGTGTACACCTATCGTGAATATGTGTGTGATATTTACGAGAATTTTTTTTTATAATAAAAGGTGGCAAACGAGCAAGCGGCCACTAAAATCCGCCAAACTGGAGAAGCGACCGCTGCCCATAGACATTCGCAAAAGCGGAGGAGGAGACGCACATAAAGAGGATATTACCCATCCTGTGCGTCTCCTGCACCGTCAAATCCACGTTCCCACCCCACCCTTTTTCATATAAGAAAAGGATAAAAACATATTCGGAACGTTTCGAAAAAAAAATACCTAAGTGAACTCCAGTCTGTCCAATCCAGTACTTCTGACGTTAAAAGCGTTTACTTGTATAATATGATATATAAATGGTCAATCATTTAGATCCGACTACAATTGAAGATAATTTGACGTCGCTAATAGACGGAAGACGACGCGGAATTCCTGACGCAATTGCATTCGTACGAACTATACTATTTTATATACGAAAATCCTAACAACTTTTTAATTCTACAAATTTATGTATACCACTGAAAGTTGAGTTTAAAGAAAGAATGGTTACTTTTTAGTATTTGTCTTTTAAATTACTTTGTGGCTTAAAGACGCCTGTGTGATGCGTAGTGGCTGGTACACCACATATTTTTTTGTTTCTGGGGAGGGGGACTGTTACTTCTCTTAACTTACTAATCTTACTAATATTATAAATGCGAAAGTTTAGATGGATGGATGGATGGATGGATGTTTGTTAGCGTTTGTAGCCTAAACGGTTGAACGGATCTCCATGAAATTTGGCACAGATTTAGAGCATAGTCGGGAAGAACACATAGACTACTTTTTATCCCGGGAATAGTTACGGTTCCCGTGGGATTCATCAATTTAGTTTTTTTAATGTTTACTCGATCATTCTGCAACGGTTCAACATATCTTATTGAAATTTGGCACAGATACAAAACAAAGTCTGGAGTACACACGGGATAAGCTTCATCTCCGAGAAATATCCGGTTCCTGAGGGATACGTAGCTTTTTGTAATTTATTTAGTTTGTGTGTTTTCTAATACCACGCGTACGAAGTCGCGGGCAACAGCTCGTCTTACTATATTACTAATATCATAAATGCGAAACTTCGTATGCATGAATGTATGTTAGAGTTTGCAGCCTAAACTGATGAACGGATCTCGAAGTTAGGCATAGATGTAGAGCGTTGTCTTTGTTTTATTTCTTTTAAAACGGAATTCAATAAAAAACTTGTTTGTTAGTTGGTAATTATTCAGTTGATGACGTACAAGTTTGGATGTGAAACAAATATTAAATATCAATTTGAATAATTGCATCGCCAATTGAAATGCATTATAAAATTGTATTTATAGATTGTCATCTCTCTTTCCTCAAAGACAATAAAAGAGACAGCAATCGGAAGGTTTATTCAACTTAGTAGGAACTAGAAACTTCCTTCTAGAAAGTTCGTAATTTCTGTAAGTTATTTGTCAATATGTCTTGCAATATCCTAACGTTTTTTTAGCACTGATTTAAAACATATTCTGGAAGAACACATATGTGTACCTTACTGTGATTCTTGCTTATTATTTTCTTTTTTAGTTATGTAAACAATATTCAATTGCTCTTTCTAAGTACCCGAGTAAAGTCGGGTTGGGTTTCAGGTGTGAAATAAAAAGTTTTTTGAAATCATAGATTTAATGAAAACGGTCTGCTCAAAGATAAAATATTTTTATAAATATTTTATCTTGTATTTTACAGTGTATACTTTTTTAAAGCGTAAACACACTTCTTTGTTATGTAGAGTGTCAGCATTCACAACATATTTTTAATAATTATTTTTTAATAAAGAGTCCTACCCTTGACACGCTTTAACCGATCTGTTTTTATTCTATTCTATTTCTTGTTTATGGCTCTCCCACAGCGGATTGGGCCAGTGTCAAGTGTTTGTGGTTTTATTCTAATTTGGAAGAAACTGGCAACAAAACTCTGCTTATGGAGAGCGATCTGTTTTCAAGCTATGAAACTAAGCGAGTGAATTGGAAAAATTGTTCTGGGAAACAGGGTCCTATAGGTTGCCATGGTTACTTTAATGCTTAGTCAGTGGGTCTTTGAATTTTGTCATTTGCAATTGAAAATATTACGGTACTAGAAAATCAAGTTTTTATAATGTCATGCGAAAGAATCCGCAAAATAAAAACAACAACACGTCGTGAAAAAACCCTGTAACACATGAAACTACCTTTGACAATCTGAATAAAAAGACGAATCGAAATAAAACTCACTCGTCAAAATCGCTTAATTCGGCCACAGGTTGTTGAGCTATCAATATACATGAGAGTTACTTGGGTAATACAAACAAAAGCTTATTGTCATCCCATTCATTCTCTTTAAAAATGCAGAGACAACAATACACTAAAGAAACGCGAATTGCAGCAGAACCACAGTATACGTTGCGCAGATAGAAAGCCATTTGAGAGGAAGCGTGGCATCCACAGTCAAAATATTACTGGTCGCCATCTTCTCGCAGACGAGTTCACTTTCTTTTAGTAGACTTTCATACTTCGAATTAATATCTGTTAAGAAATATAAACATTATAAATGCATACTATTAAACTAATCGTCAGAAACATGTAATTTTTCGTAAAAAATCTAAATTTTGCTACATAGTTGGTACGTTGGGAAAATGCACAGATAAATTACCTTTGTAACGAAGAAAAATTCTTTAAAATGGGCCCAGTAGTTTTTGAGTTATACATAAAAAATACAAATCTTTCCTCTTTATAATATTAGTATAGGTATATATAACCTTATCCGGCTTAACCGGTGACGAAGAGTAAAAAATAAGGGTTGACTTTCATTGCACTAAAGTATTCTATCGCGATGAAAGAATTAAACATATCAGAGCACCTAACTAACTTTCGATTATTGGAGGAGTTGAGTCGCTTGTTAATTTTTTTTTTACTGTAAAACACTTATCGTTATGTATTTTACTTACCTGGATTGCCTTCGGTTGTCATATTAACAAAGATTGTAGCTTGAATGTTTTTTAACATTAGGTTTTGATATTCCGAGTTGTAACATGTTATTACAATTTGATATACAACTTTTATTGTCCAACAAATATATAAAACCCAAAACATGTTACCAGGTTCGCTATGGAACTATTTAAAATAAACTCATTATTTAATAATTGATTATTCATATAAAATAAGCGAATGGGTGCTGTATATTATTACTACTTACCATGATTATTAATTCCACGTATGTTAAAGTGTACATTGCCATATAAGTAATCCTATAAAACGTCTGGAATAAATTGAAATAAATCAATGTATAACGAGATTCAATAAAAAATAAACAATAATACAATACAAACAGATATTGTTTCAGAGCTTCAGATAGTATTACATCACTGGCCATAAACCTTACATGAGTTAACACCAATGGCCATAAACCTTACATCAGTTTATACCAATGGCCATAAACCTTACACTAGTTTATACCAATGGCCATAAAACTTACATCCGTTTATACCAATGGCCATAACCCTTACATCAGTTTATACTAATGGCCATAAACCTTACATCAGTTTATACCAATGGCCATAAACCTTACATCAGTTTATACCAATGGCCATAAACCTTACATCAGTTTATACCAATGGTCATAAACCTTACACCAGTTTATGACAATGGCTATAAATCTTTCATCAATTTACACTAATGGCCACTAATCTTACATCAGTTTATAGCACTGGCCATAAATCTTAAATCAGTTTACACCAATGGTCATAAGCATTACGAGTAAATCAGTTAACATCGTAGGCCGCACAACTTGTATTAGTGTACACCGCTAGCCTTGCATTAGTTTACGTCCTTGTTCATGCTTACCGGTATTTCAGAAATGTTTTTGTAGGTGCTCGTTGCTTTGGACATCTCTAGGAATGCTTTGAAAATCTTATCCAGTGATTGTTCTCTTAGTCGTCCACTATTAATCAGACTAACATCAAAATTCTTGACTGATTTTAATTTAGATTCGATTAAAATCGTATACTCGAGCAACAATTTATTTATACGAATAAAATATAACGAATTAAAATCGTCAATTCCCCCAATTACATAAGTTATAAAAATATAGGGAGTACCTCTTCCTGCATATGCTTGTATAATAAATAAAATAATGTAATAACAACACAAAATAGTGTAGAATATCCAATTGTAAAACGTAAAATTCTTGTAGTTTATTTTTGCTTTTCTTTGTAATCTTTGAATGGAAAGAATCAAATTGGCATGAGAGTCGCTGAAACCGTTGTTGGTACAATTATATATAATTCTTCCAATAATTGTAAAAACATAATTAATAATTCCTACAACTAACAAATCGGGGCTAAAGTTTCTTATTCCTTCATCCAAACAAACAATAAGAATATAGACAAAAATTATAGAAACAGTGCTTAAATAAGAATATAATGTAGCTTTACGGTTATTGGACGTGATAAAATTATCACGAATTGAATATTTCGATAAGGAAAGAAGATTTTCAAAAAAATTTAATGGATAAAGAAATTTTTGGAAATCACTATCAAGGTAGTTGTCTAAAATAAAATCAGTCGAAAAGAAATTTTGATATTTTGGTGGAAATAAAAGAACGTTCGATCCAGTGGCCATGACACATTACTTGTAACAGAGTCAACAATAGAAACACATTGAATTTTAAAAAGCCTCGAACTGATGCGACGAAATCAATAATGAGTATTGAATAGTTATCAAATTAATTACTTTAGCAAATTATTTTGTGTCTAAACCTTCATCAAATTAAAAAAAATAATTTCCTCTAGATTGCGGGTTATTTATACATCTATACTAATATAATAAAGTGTAAACACACACTATTTTGTGGCGTATGATGTCAGCAATCGCAGCATATTTTTGAATAATTCTTTCTTTAAAAAAGCACTACATTTATGACATGCTTTAGGCTAAATATTTTCACGCTATTAAACTCAAGGAGTGAATAAATTATAAAAAAAAACCTTTATGTGGAAAGGGACCATAAACTACAAGCTGCCAACATTAAGGAAGCAAAGCCATTATGGTAACAGGAAGTTTGACATTTTCAATTGAGAATTTCACCATTGTAAACAATAAAATAAAGTTTTTATAATTTCGAAATAAAACGAAATAAAGATTTTTTTCAACTCCATACTGACAAACACTATCTATATTAAAAAGTAATGTTGCAAGATAACTGTAATTAGTAGTAACGAAACATCTAAATTACTGTAATAACAGAGTATGAAATATTAATATGATTCATGTAATGTATTTAATATTGTGAGCATCGGTGGCTCAGTGGTTTAAGCACTTGACTTGTAATCTACAGGTCTTGGGTTCGGATCCCGCTGTACCAATGTGATTTTCGATTTTTAGAATTTTCATATGTACATAATTTACCCGACGTTCTTACGGTGAAGGAAAACATCGTGATATAACCTGCACATATTTGCGAAGAAATTCAAAGAAATGTGTGATGTGAACCAACCCGCAGTGGGCCAGCGTGGTTGACTATGGGCTAGTCACCCCATATTAGGGTAGGCTCCGAGCCCCTCGGTGGGGACGTATAGTGAGCTGGTGATGATGAAAGTATTTAATATTTAATATTAAACACGGCCAAGGTTAAGTAACTCGACTATTTAAAAACTGTAAGAAACAAACTGCAAATATGAAATACGATCACGCATTATTTCATTCCATTATGTACAGTCGGGGAATCTGTTGGTGTTGTACTTAAGGGTACAATCATTTTAACGTTTTGTACGGATCGACCACGTGGAATAACAATAACAGGCAGCTTTCATATGTGTGTACGAAAAGATGGATTACTCCCAATCGTCGCCCCGTTTTCAAGTTTCAACCGTCCCACTATCACCAATAAAGTGACAGATGAAACCGGTATGATATAAAATAAGTTTCAACCGTCTTCGTCGTAAAAGGTGCAACGAATGAAACTTTTTATTCTATCTCCACGTGGGGACAGAGCGGGGTGAAAAGATATCCACCGGGTCAAATAAATTTGTCGCGCTATAATGCTTTTATTGCACACATGGTTTTAATCAAATTTTGGACAATGTTACTGTTAGAAAATTGTTTTAAAACTGAGTAATATACACGTTATTTGTGCTCGAACTTGAACCGTCATAATTGCGTTTTATTTCATTTTTAATATTTCGTTCTTAAAATGACTGAATATCTCCTTAATAATTGTATTGAAGCCAGTTTCCAGAAGTTTCTATATCCTTTGAATTTGACACATTTTATTGTTTATTCACCGAAATATTATATCAGTGATAATTTTATAACTCCTAACAACAACAAAACAAAATGTATTTCGTTATGTTGTGCGTTATGTTATATTTTAATTTTTATTATTGCACTTTTTTTTCATTTTGATTTAAGATTTTATAAGGGTGTTCTGTTATTTTTATTTATAATTACTTATGTAATTGTGGCTGTTTCCTATATTATTAATTTCATAGTCAATTCAATTCAAAGCGACATAAATGTTGATTTCGTTGTAACAATACAAAAAATTAATTACTCGTTAAAATACGTTAAAATAGATTTCGAATCATTTGTCTTCGGCAACTGGATTTATTTTTCTGTTCTGTATTTTTCCTATATTTTTCTAATCGGAACACATTTGTACCAAAGTAACTTTAGCCTGATACTCTGTTTATATTATATAGCTCTTGTTATGACTGACGTTAATGTTATTTATTTGACTCGTGTAATTCAATTATTGACTCACGTCACACAAACCTGGATGTCTGAGGTGATATATGTAGATGAAATGACGAAGGGTACTGAAATGTTTAGAAAGGAATCGGTTCAGTTTAAATCAAATTGGAAGACACTGTTCAAAATTTACTTGGATATAACAAATGCTGCGAGTTTGTACGAAAAAATGGCTAAAATTCAAGTAAGTTTGACAAACTAGCAAGTGTTATCTTTATCTCGTATTTAATCTTCTTTTTTTTATGATAAAAGGAGGCAAACGAGCGGAGAGAACACCGTGGCGTGACGCTCACGGACATCCGCAACACCAGAGAAACTACTGACGCGTTGCCGGCCTTTATTTGTTCGTTTTTTACTTAAGGCACAATTACCGTAAATCGCGAATACACATGTTAGTAAAACGGTGTAGTCGCCGGCATGCCCGTTAATGCCAACGATACCTCACGCAAGCCAATATGTCAATGAGATGGTGTAAAATGTGACGTGGCATTAATCATATTGATACCGCCCTTGACTCCTCCATCACCTTATATGCTATGTGGTTGCTGTCATAAAACCATATAGGTATACTACCTACAACAACTATTCGACTTCAACCGTATAAAATTATGAAAATTTTATTTTGTTGTTTACATGTGTCAAATTATCAATTGCAAATGTCAAAATGACATGACATTATGACAAACCATGGCAACCTTACTTCCTTGATGTTGACAGCAACTTATGGTCTCTTTCCCACATTAGGCTGTTTATCCAAAATATTTACCCCCTAAGTTTAATGGCGTAAAAATATATAGCCTAAAGCGTGACATAAGTGTAGGGCTTTTTAATAAATAAAGAATTATTCAAAAATATACTGTAATTGCCGACATCTTAGGCAACAAAGAAGTGCGTGTTTACGCTTTATTATAATAGTATAGATATAGTATAGATTGTGAACTATAAAAATGTATTTAACGATCCTTTTTTATCTATTTTCAGATTGTCTTTTATATTACTACAGACCTTTTTAGCGTTTTAATACATGTTGAAGTTATATTAATGGTAAATATTTCATCTAAGTGTGTACCATAGAGAATGTTCCATCTCTGAAATTACTGTGGCTTTATATAATTTGATTTTTTTTTCTTTTGTCCGCGACTCAGTCGTAGCAATTAAAAAAAGTAAGTAACCTATGTATTCAGCCAGACTATGTTCTATATCTGTGCTAAATTTCATCGAGATCAAACAAACATCCAACCATCTAAACTTTGGCATTTAAAGTAGAACCTCGACAACTTAAACCTTGGTAACATAAAAACCTATATAACTTCAAAAAATAATGTGTTCCCTTCCCATCATAGCCCAAAACCTCTATAACATAGATCCTCGATAATTTAAAACCTCTATAACTTAAAATATTTTGTGTTTCCCTTGGACTTCAACTTATCTTGGTTCTACTGTATAATATTAGTTGGATTACTTGGATCGGATAGTACTAACTTTTACTTGATTTCAGTACCCCGATGATTTTTGGTCTAACATGATCCTCGGATTTATCTGGACTTTGAAATATTTCATTCTTATAGCTATAATTAGCTTTAAAACAGAAGAGTTTTTTACGACATTAAAAAATACTCAAGTTATATTTCTTTTGTCCAACGCGACAGAAGAATGTTCAGGTTAGTGTATAACTAACTCGGCTTATATTATCACCAGTAATACTTTTGTATTTTCTTTTATTATTTTTGTTTAATAAGTGTACCCTAACTAATATTAGTTGTAATTAACGTGATTCAACGTTTGTTATTAAAAAGTAAAACATCATTTTTTTGTGAGAGCTGTGTACGCCTGTCATCTGTATGTTCTGCTTCTTTGTTTTTCATTGTATACGGTATATTAATTTGGTGGTGAACCGTGAACATGCAATTGGTGTACCTTTCCAATAAATAAATAAATAAATAAATAAATAAACTATAAGATCGGGCGTACACCTTTGACGAAACTATCTCACAACTGCTTCGTCGCGCTTTGATTCCTATGAGCTTATATGGAGGTGCGCTACTCGATTTTTAGTTGTGCAGTTAACAGTTGAATTGGCGGCGAAACAATCGACAATCGCACAACTATGTGTGCCCGCTCTTAGTACAATTTTAAGGGCTACTATACACGGTGTCAATTGCTAGTAATACACATGACAGCAGGTACTTACTCGTGCCATCTATAGAAATATGTGTGTGATAATTTATCTGTACCTGGCATACTAATTGGCACAACATTCGATTTTATGACAATTACGTGCTTATAAGTTGAGGAAGGGGACGATGTTGGAGAAACTTGACACTAGAGGGCGCTAGTCACAGAATAAAACCCGTTATAGACGCTCATTTGACTCCATTCTGCAAAATATTGGCAAAAATATTATCGCTGTTGAAGTGTTCATTAAAAGTTTTACGTGTAAACGCAGAGCTCCACTGAACGTGTATAGCTGACTTAAAATGGTTGACATATGTTTTAGCTAAAATGTGTTTGAAATACTGCCTTCGTTTTTATTGTTAGGCTCATAATGTTTGTTACTTGTATGTTTTTAGGTAAACATGTGTTGTCCAAAAGTGTCCTGCGAGCGGGCAACGCCGTGTACGTCGCTAGAGAGAGTAGCGCATTTTCATTGGACGCAAGACTACCTCTAAGCTTATTATCTTGTATTACTACCTACGTTGTAGTTCTCTTACAATTTAAGCTAACATAAGTTTCATGATGTACCTTTGAAGTTATTTTTAAGCTTATTTAATTGACTAGTAGTTCCCGTGCGGCATCATCCGCATAAAATTATAAAAACTATTTGGTTTACATTTGTCAAATTCTTAATGTCAAACTTATCGTATCTATTACCTTGTTTCCTTAATGTTGGCAGCTTGTACTTTATAGTCCTTCCAATTATTTACCCCCTAAATATAATAGTGTGAAAATGTTACGTGCGTCGTAAGTAGAGCGTTTTATTAAAGAAAGAGTTATTCCAAAATGTCCCGTGATTTGTGACATCTTACGTCACGAAGTAGTATTTACGCTTCATTATGTTAGTATAGATAATCAAGCGATTTCAATAGTGTGGTTCTAATCACATATACCTAACGCAGATTATTGTTGCTTATTTAAAATGAATTACTTTTTCAAATCAAGGTTTTAATTGTCTTATAACATTGACAACATAACAGTGAGTTTAATTTGTAAAAATAAATGTACAGATTTTTTTTTTATACAAGGCATCAAGTAAGAAACGGACCAGCCAATATTTTTCAATCTGACGCCCATTGAATGCAACATCAAAAGTATTGCAGATAATGCTGGCTTTTAAGGAGGTGCGTCGTTAAAAGGTCTTTAAGTTGTCATCCCTTTCATTCTGTTTACAAAAATAGAGACGACAATATTAGAGAAACGCGAATTGCAGCAGAACCACAGTGTATGTAGCGCAGACAGAGAGTAATGTGAGAGGCAACGATGCGTCCACTGTTAGTATTGTGCTGGTCGTCATCTTCTCATAAACGACTGCACAGTCATGTAGTAGACCCTCTAGGATTGCATCTGTTAAATAATGAATATCAATGGAATTTGTATACTTTAAGCTCGTACACGAGGCGATTTGAATTTACGAAGCCTGCAGATTTCATTCTTTAATTTATTTTTTGCAGTAATTCAAAAACTATTAAGCCGATTTGAAAAATTCTCATATCTGTAAAAAGCTACATTATCGCTGAGTAACAAAGGATATGTAATTTTTAATTTAAAGTGGACGAAATCCCGAGCACTAGTTAGTTATTAAAAATCCTTTAATGGCAAATAAACGACTAAAATTAGCAGCTGTGTTGACAAATAATTACTGTTCTCTGAAATAATTCTTAATTGTTCCAGACTTCGCTTTTACTAGCTTCTAAAGTCTCTTGACGGCAGATTAAGAGATGGCGCACACCTTTGACTAAACTATCACACAACTGTCGTGCGATAGTCGATTGTGACGCCACCAATTCAACTGTTTAGTTGCACGACTAAAAATCGAGTAGTGTGAACCTCCATATAAGCTCAAAAGCAAAGCGAGACTAAACATTTGTGCGATGGTTTAGTTTCAGGTGTGTGCTCTAAGTTGTATAATGAATACTCACTTGAATTGTCCCCCGTTATATTAACAAGGATTGTAGCTTGAATGCTTTTTATCATCAGATTTAAGCTCTCGGAATTATAACACATCATACCGACTTGACAGACAGATTTTATTAACCAACAAAGAAGTAATACCCAAAACATGTTATCCGGTATATTCTGGAACTAATTAAAATTACATTTGATTAATTGATTTTTTTTTATAACATAAGGTGGCAAACGAGCATGTGGCCACCTGAATCCGCCAAAATGGCGAAGCGACCGCGGCCCATAGACTTCCGCAATTCCAGATGCGTTGCCTACCGTTATCCGACGGTGGAGGAGATGCACACAAAGAGGATATTTCCCCTTCCTATGCATCTCCTCCATCGTCAAATCCACTTCCCCTTCCCATCCTCTCATAAGAAAAGGGTGGTAAAGAGAAAGGGACTTAAATTAGGCCGCCGGCACCACACTCATCAGACGAAACACGGAATTGCTTCCATTTCACGCCTGTCTTCTGTGTGGTCGTGTTATTACGCCGGGCGTGCCGGCCCTGCAGTGCTAAAATGTTAAAGCGGGCACTACCACTGTTAAACTGATTTTTCATAACAAATTATTTTATACCCATAAGTCTACATTTACTTACCAATATTATTAATTCCACATACGTCAACGTATATATTGCCATAAAAATCGTCCTATAAAACATCTTGAAAAGAAAAAAAAGAAATTAGTGGAATATGTTGTGAAATAAATTAATTCAATGATATTTAACATTTAATAAAGCATTTACAGTAATAGTTAAGTATTCAGTTTATGCTAACCTGCCTTATAGCAATTAACATCGCTGGCCATAAGCCTTATATCAGTTAACATCGCTGGCCATAAGCCTTATATCAGTTAACATTGCTGGCCATTAGCCTTATATTAGATAACATCGCTGGCCATAAGCCTTATATCAGTTAACATCGCCGACCATAAGCCTTATATCAGCTAAGATTGCTGGACATAACTATTATATCAGTTAACATTACTGGCCATTAGCCTTATATTAGTTAACATCGCTGGCCATAAGCCTTATATTAGTTAACATCGATGGCCATAAGCCTTATATTAGTTAACATCGATGGCCATAAGGGTTATATTAGTTAACATCGATGGCCATAAGCCTTATATTAGTTAACATCGCCGACCATAAGCCTCATATCAGCTAAGAATGCTGGTCATAAACCTTATATCAGTTAATATTACTGGCCATTAGCATAATATCAGTTAACATCGCTGGCCATGAGCCTTATCTCAATCATCATCGATGGCCAAAAGACGAGCATCATCTTACCTCTTTGGCAATACTTACCGGAATTTCAGATAGATGTTTATAAGTACTCAATGCATTAGATATCTCTAAGAATGCTTTGACCAATATATTCAATGATT
This sequence comes from Papilio polytes, assembly GCF_000836215.1. Lineage (NCBI taxonomy): Eukaryota > Metazoa > Arthropoda > Insecta > Lepidoptera > Papilionidae > Papilio > Papilio polytes. The sequence continues at coordinate 1,690,818 of NW_013525336.1, read as the reverse complement.
CTTCTCTCATCCGGCCACTGTTTATTGAACTCACATCAAAATTCATCACGGTTTTTAATTTAGTTTGGAACAAAATAACATAGTCAAGTAACAATTTATTGATACGAATCAAATATAACGTATTTAAATCTTCGATTAACAGAATTATATAACTCAAAAATACTAAAATGGTACATCTCCCGGCATACGTTTGTATAATAAATAAGATAACGTAATAAAAACAAGTAACGGAAAACAATATCCAATTGTGAAAATTGAAACTCTTGTAGCTTAAGATCTGTGATCTTTGTAATCTTTGTATGGAAATAATCAGATTCACGTGAGAATCGCTGAAAGCATTGTTTGTACAATTATATAAAATCCTTCCGATTATTAAAAGTATATAATGAAGAATTCCAACGACCAAAAAATCGGGGGTGAAGTTTCTTACGCCTCTATCCAAACTAATTACAAGAATATAAACAAAAATAATCAATACAGTACTAAAATAAGAATAAAATTTAGCCCATCGGTTGTTTGATGTGATAAAATTATCACGAATTGAATACTTCGATAAGAATAGAATGTTTTCAAATAAATTGAACGGATAAAGAGACTTTTGTAAAACAGCGTCAATGTAATTGTCTAAGATAAGTGTTGTAGAAACACGATTTCGATAATATTTTGATGGAAACAAGAAAACATTTGATACAGAATTTCTAACACTCATATCGTAGTAACAACCGATATACGATTACTTTAAAAAATAAAAACCTTTGTCAAATGTGAAGAAATTAATTCCGAATAATAGTTTTCAATTTAATTAGGTACAATCGCGGAAATCATCGATGTTCTACTTTTAGAAAAACTAAATTTCACCAGTGACTCTGCGTGCGAAATAAAAAAATCGTATTTTAAATGTTCTTACAGCCTTTTCTTTTTTTTTATATAACATAAGGCGGCAAACGATAAGCGGCCACCTGAAGCCGCCAAAATGGCGAAGCGACCGCTGCCCATAGACATCCGCAATTGCAGATGCGTTGCCTACCCTTATCCGACGGAGGAGGTGACGTACATAAAGAGAATATTTCCCCTTCCTATGCATCTCCTACACCGTCAAAACCACTTCCTCTTCCCATCCTCTCCTTATTAGAAATGGATGGTAAAGAGTAAGGGACTTAAATTAGGCCTCCGCCACCACACTCATCAGACGAAACACGGAACTGCTTCCATTTCACACCTGTCTTGTGTGTGGTCGCGGTATTACTGGGGGCGTGCCGGCCCTGCAGTGCTAACATGTTAAAGCGGGCACTACCACTGTTAAATATGTTAAATTTTCTACATCTATGCCAAATGTCATGAAAATCCGTTTAGCCGTTTATAACATCTAAACTTTCGCATTTATAACATTAGTAGCAACGAGATAAATTCCGCCTCTTACAAATAACTAGGAAATTAATGAGTTGTACAAACGACGGGACAATAATAAAAAATAATTAGCCGTGTACTGATCGACCTTTTTCCTACAAATACGTTTAAATTTGTGTTCCCATTCATGCGTCTCGTATAAAACATTCAAACGGCGGCTTTTAGGGTGGAACACCGCCAAATTCCTCGATAGTACTTTAGTAAATTACTTTCTGCGTCTAAAACATTGTTCGAGTAATGAAAAAAATAATCCCTCTGTGAAAGGTGACAAAGAATAAATATATAAAAAAACTAAAAATAGGATAAAAACATCATAACAATATATTACTGGATATTCTGTTTATTATTTTAATTCACGTTGACGAAGTCACGGGCAAAACCTAGTTCATATTACTGAAAGTGTAATTAAAAGCAATAGAAGTATTAAAGTTTTGTAAACCAACAATTATGCTCACATTACAAAATTACTAATAACAATATTTTATAACTCGTCAGCAAATGCATTTGATATTAAAGGAAGTTCATTTTGTATTAACTGTACCGATTTTATGACTTAATAAATTTAAAATTCGAGATAGATAGATATCAAAGTATACATATTTAAAATAATAGACAAGGTTATACTCGCGACTTCGGCCAGCGAGCGACGTAGCTCTTTAATGGCGAAAGAATTTCTAAAATGGGCATTGTAATTTTGAGTTACTTAAATACATAAATATTAGATATATTAATAAAAATAATAGTAATCAGATAGCAGCAACCGATCAAGAGGTTCGGCCTTCCCGGGCACCCTAGAATCGGAATGCTAAACGCGTATTGAGTGACAGCCCAAGCCGAGGTCCCCTTTCGGGGGCCCTTGTGCCTAGTCACTCCATGGAGCGTCCACCGAAGCGATCTAAGAGCTCGGTAGCCTCCCAATCTGGTAATAATAACGAAGTAACGGACCGAGCCGAGGCTCCTGAGGGTGCCCTCGAGCCTAGTTAATCATAAAAGAGGTTTAGGCTAAGCGCCATCTGCGCTCGGCCACCTCAAGCCCGGTGAATCTGTAAATGCCTCTTCAAGGCAAACAGTGGCCATCCAGTCACAAAAAAAAATTAAACACATACATATGTAAATCTATCCTCTTTATAATATTAGTATAGAAGTACCTATAAAAAGTTTTAGCATTATAGACGCATTTATAAAAAAGAAACCCGCGACGCCTCTTAATACACATGTGGCGCCCAAAGATGCCCGGCGCCTTGGGCAGTCGCCAACAGTCTGTTAAGAATCTATAGCACACCTTTAACACAAAGGTTCGTTAATGAAATAGTAAAAGTTATGGAATGAAGTTATTCAATGCCTAAATTTTACATACTTTCTAATAGAAATAACAGCATTGTTCACCGGGCCATATAATTTCGTCGAACTATAATGCTATTAAGGCACACGAAAAAATTGAAATTAATTAAAATTTAGACAATGTTATCGCTTGGAAATTATGAAAATACTTCTGAGTTTCATGTACGTTAGTGCATGAGGTTGAACCACAAATTTTCTCAATATGGATGAATATCTTCTTAATAATCGTATTGAATACAGTTTCCAGAAGTTTCTATATCCTTTGAATTTTACATATTTTATTGTGTATTCACCGAAATATTGTATAAGTGACAATTATATAACTCCTAACAACAACAAAACAAGATGGCGTTCGTTTTGTTGTTCATTTTGTTACTTATCAATTTTTACTATCGTATTTTTTTATAATAGTAATTTGAGAGATTATGTTCATGTAGTTTTTTATTTCTTTTTAATAATCGATATAATAACCGCTTTATCTTTCATTGTTAATTTCATAGTGAATTCAATTCAAAGTGACATACACGTAGATTTTATTTTAACAATACAATGCATAAAAAAATCGTTCAAATTTGGTAAAATCGATTATCAAACATTTGTAATCGGAAATTGGATTTATATGTTTGTTCTTTATTTTTCTTATATCTTGTTAATTGGAACACATTTGTACCAAAACAATTTGTCAATATCTCTCTGTTTTTATTATATGACTCTTATGATTTCTGACGCTTACGTTGTATATTTGGTCCGTGTGATACAATTATTGAATTACGTTACGATTACTTGGATATCAGAGCTGAAATATCTAGACAAAATAATCACTAACGGACTCAGCACTGTTTCCTTGAAATTGAAACCATATAGGAAGACGTTGGTGAAAGCTTACTTGGATATAACGAAAGCAGCGTTTTTGTATGAAGAAATGACTAAATTTCAGGTAAGAATGTTCAAACTCACTATTGAATTCCAAAACAATAACCTCTATTCTGTACTAGCTTTCGAAAAAAAAGCATGTAGTTTATGAATTCTTCCAGACTATTCTCTACGTCTATGCCGAATTGCATTGAGATCCGTTCAGGCGTTTAGGGAAACTCAAACATCCATCTAAACTTTCGCATTAATAATATTAAGATGATGAAAACTATAAAAAAAACTTTTAACAGTCTTTTATATTTTTTCAGATGATCTTTTACATGATTTCAGCTCTTTTCAACGTTTTATTGCACGTTGAAGTTTTGTTATCGGTAAATATAAAATTCATGAAATACATATTTATTTTATTTTTTTATAAAAGAAGGGGCAAACAAGCGCTGGGAATACAGAGGTGGTCAACGACGCCCATAGACATCCGCAACACTAGAGGAACTACAGATGCGTTGCCAGCCTTTTAGGAAATTGTAGTCTCGCTTCTTGATGGACCCTAAGTCGTATTGGTTTGGAAATATCGCCGAGGACAGACTGTTCCACAACGCGGCTGTGCGGAGCAAAACGTTCCGCGAAAACCGCACGATTGTGTGAAAACCAACCCGCAGTTGACTTGGTTGACGGCCTAGTTACTGAATTACGGTATGCTCCGAGCCCCTCAGTGAGGAGACATATAAAGATGATAATCCGTCGATTTAGGGTAGGCAACGCATCCGCTATTGCGAATGTCTATGAGCAGCGGTCGCTTCGCCATTTTGGCGGATTCAGGTGGTCGCTTACCACCTCATGAGATTAAAAAAATATTTATTTTTTTAATCTTGCGCATAGTGCATATGTATAAATTGAAATAAACAGCTTAAAAAATATTTTTTTTTTATTTTACAGTATCCAGAAGATTTTTGGACTAACCTGATCGCCGGACTGTTGTGGACTTTGAAATATTTCTTCCTTATAGCTATAATTAGCTTTAAAACTGAAGAATTTTTTACAACATTGAAAAATACTCAAGTTGTTACTCTTATGCGGGATGCGAAATTCGATTGTACAGGTTAGTAAGATAATATATATAATATATATAAAATAAATATGCATAAAATTAAGACCCATCTGTGGTCCTTCTAGTCTTGTGGACATCTATGGTGGCCCTACAAGACAACTCGTCGATTGTTTTTTAACTAAGTTCAAAAAGGAAAAGGTTCTCAATTAGTTTGTATGTTTTTTTTTTAATTTTAATACTTTACGGGAATCAAATGAAACTTGATGAATTTGAGAACAATCAACAACAAAATGTGTGTTTTTTTTCTTTAATGGGAAATATAGTCCCATTAGCCTGATAGAGTACGCCGATTGCCTTAAAGGGGAATCCCATAGAAGCCTATGTTGAACTACTATTTAGTTTAAATTTACTTAACCCTTAAATGCATATTGTTGCCAAAAGTCTACGAACAAAATTATAGTTTTTATTGAAACCATGACTTTTTTTATTATTTTTACCTTAATCTGTGACTCAAAGCCTATACTGAAATATTGATTTTATAATTAAATAAAAAATCATACATTTAAGGGTTAAGCTTTTCTACATCTATGTTTTAAGGTAAACGAATGCTGTACAAAAATGTTCTACGTGCAGGCAACGCGGCATATATTGCGCGGGGAAGCGGCGCGTTTGGATTGAATGCAACATTACCGCTTAGCTTTCTGTCTTGTATAGCTACTTATGTGGTAGTACTTCTACAGCTTAAGTTTTAAAACATAAATTTTGCTATAAATTAGAATATATCTTTTTATTGCAGTATTTGGAATGTGTGCTAAGCGGTTTCCGTGGTGTAGCGGTTATCACATCTGCCTAACACGCAGAAGGCCCCCGGTTCGATCCCGGGCGGAAACATTACTTTTGCTTTTTTTGTATTTAATTATTTTGTTAAGCTTGAATAAAGATTGATGCGATTTACTTAAACTTGTTTTATTATATTTTTTTTAATAAATAAATTACTATGCGGCTAAATGAAATTGAAGCAAATCCCATTGAAATGGTTTTTATTAGATTTGCGGTGTAGTTTCCGACCGATATGTCGACACCTGACCGCTGCACAAATGTCAGATAATTTTTGTCAATACCAATGTTTTCTCACTAATCTTTTTGCTATTTTCTTCTTTGTTTTTCTACATTCCCCTTTTTTCGTATTTCCTTACTATTGACATCTAGCGGAATTACAACGAAACTAACTGTTCGAACATATGCTATTCACCACTAGATGGCGCAGTTGATTGAGGATCTGTAATTTTACGAGAATATTTATCTACAGTTTATTAAATACTAAAAAATATATTACATTTTTCAGAACAAAACTTGGTGAACATCAAGAATTAAAACGTTTTCAAATAAATTTCATCAAAAGGAAATCCAAAGATAGTTCTCCTACTCGCTTCTAGGTGGCGCTAGAAGTAAGAAAAACAAAACAACTCATTTGAATTAAACTATGTATTTATTTATTTTTTAATTAGGGTTTCTGGTACATCCAATTATGTTATTTATGCCATATTTTACAATTCATGCATACCCTTATCTTTTACATCAAATCAAATTTTTTATGACTCGTAAATAATTAGTAAAATTATCTTATCTCATTCAAAATTACTACAAGAATGAATAATTATTTTCAATACTTAGGAAAACGCTAATACGTCCATGGAACAAATTATTTAAGACTAAATTAAATAGCAAATTACTTAAAAATTAATGAACAAACATGCCATCAACTAAATTTAATAGAATAACCAAAACAATTGCATTTATACTACAAAATTGCATTCGTTTGTTTGTCTTTGATATATAAAAGATTTTCAAAGACCACGGGCTCATATATTAAGATGACGTCATCCATACAAGTGACATATCATGTACCAGGGGAGTATAAATGAAAGGTATTCAAATAACACAGACGTGCGGTCGACTGTAATCCATGGGAATAGAGAAGCGTCGAACTTCAGTAAAAACTGTTCGAACTGGGCCTCTGTAGGAGGCTTAACTGCCACACTCAGAGAGCTTACTAAAGGAAGAAATGATTCTGGTACTATGGAACTATTCCTTTATACTTTTTTTAATATTTTCGAATCAAAGTTAAAGTTTGAAGCTTCATTTGAAACAATTGTAAAACAAACAATAACAAGAAAAAAAAACTATTCGATTATTCAAACTATTTGATATTTATAACGTCTAGTTATTTATCATTAGACATATAAAGAAATAACGATTGTTAAGCTTATATTCACACGGTTATTAATGAGTTATGGTATTTATTAAAGACCACACACAATCATTATTAATTTCAAAGCGAACCGACAAACATGACATCTACAATATTGTTGTCTCTCTTTTGTTAAAGAAATTGAGAGGGATAAAAATAGGCATATTTTACGAATACATAATAAGGTGTAAAAGTAACGAGCGACCACATGAATTCGACGAAAAATCGAAGCGCAATTGCATATGCATTGCCAACCCTTAATCGCAGACGGAGGAGACACACATAAACATGATATTTCCCCTTCCTATGCATCTCCTCCACTGTCAATCCACTCTCCCTTCTAAAGAAACTAAAACTAAGTTTCTGCACGCACACTCATCAGACTGTACGGGGAATTGCTTCCACTTCATGCTTGTCTTCTATGTCGTCGTGTACACCGGGCGAGACGACCCATTGCAACAAAGATGTTAAAGGCTCTACCACTGTTATCGTATGTTATAATTATTAAACTATACGGTAATTTAAGTCAATTTTCTATTATAATAAGGAATATACAAGTAATAAGCCACAAAATACAATACGCGCAGTAATATTCCAGAGATAGAGAACCTTTTTGTGTTAACATAATATTTTTCTTAATAAACGTGGTAAATAATTTTGACTTTCGATTATGAGGTACATTTTATAACGTAGGTGTTCACTTTTTATATATTACCTATTTCATATTTTTTTTCTTAGTGGGTAATGAATTATGTGATTAACATAGTTTGCGACCCCTGGTAAACCAGGAACATTATTTAAATTATTACGGGATAAAATATTTTTTATAAGTAAGAAATTAGTATTTGACCACAATCCTGTCTGACTTTCTGCCCCGCACAGCCGCGTTGTGGAACGGTTTGTCCTCGGCGGTATTTCCAAATCAATACGACTTGGGGTCCTTCAAGAAGCGAGCCTATCATTTCCTCAAAAACCGGCAACGCATCTGTAGTTCCTCTGGTGATGCGGATGTCTACGGGCGTCGCTGACCACCTCGGTGTTCTCGCCGCTCGTTTGCCCCCCTTTCTTATAAAAAAAATTGTCAAATGATGAAAAACGCGTTAATGCGTTTAAAAAACTGTCCAAAGTTGTTAATGAAACATTTCGCTTAATGCTTTATCCTATAAAAAACTTGAATCAACAAAATAATGATATAATACATGAATATCGTCTGCACTGTCTATTATCTACGCACACAGACATCGCGTGTATGTGTGGCCCTATGTTGCAATCCCTAAAATAGGACGAGCCCAGCTAGTAATAGAAAAATACAGGGCCGCATTAACTGGTAAAGAAGAAAGTAAAAAAATGTTTAAATAATTTACTACTAAGTTGTTTAATCTTTACTAATATTATACAGAGAAAAGATATGTATTTTTGTATGTATTTGATTCACGTAAAAACTACTGGGCTTATTTCAAAAATTCTTTTTCCATTAAAAAGGTAATTAAGGCTTAATTCTGCAAGCTAAGTAACTCAAAAGACCGTGAATAATCCTGTCACCATGTCAATTTTACACTATTAATAAATAAAATAAAAATATTAACTACTAATGTTGATCGCGACTTCGCCCGCGTAATTTTAAAAATATGTCACACACTGTTAACGTAGTTTTTTAATAGTGAAAGAAGTTTTGAAATCGGCCAAGTAGTTTTTGAATTATTTCATTACTTACAAAAATTCACATCTTTCCTCTTTACTAGCTGTTGTTCGCGACTCCGCCGGCGTGAAAATAAATGATAAAAAATATAGCCTATGTTATTCAGATAAATTACATTTCTAATCGTAGTTTTTTTTTAAATTAGCCCAGTCGTATTTGAGTTATTCCAATACATATAAAAATACAAATCTTTCGTCTTTATTATATTACTATAGATTGTTAAAGTTTGGTAATAATTGATTTTTAAATTTACTTATATGTAAGTTACGTATAAATGTTATTTAATAATTAAAAAGTAAACCAAATGTTTGCTTAAAAACATCGCAGAAAAACAAAAACACTTTTATTGTTACATAATACGTAATTGGAGCGTAGTTGTATTCCGGCCCTGGTATCAAAACTTTAAAAAAAGATTGTTTGCATCTTTTTAGTTACAATTTTAGGTCACGGCGCTAGTGTGCGGAGGTACACGTTTGATAATATTAAAATAGATAACAAAATAATCCTGATTTTGCTATTATCTATTTGTGCGTAAGGTGACTTACTGTCTATGATAGTAGTCGGACAAAGTTAACTGACCCGGTGGGGATAAGTTAAATAAATTATTATAACCCACTAACCTGTTAATATGAAAAATTATCACAAGATCATTTTTGTATTAATCATCAATTTCACGCGGGCGAAGCCGCATGGCAACCCATCATCATCATCACCAGCTCACTATACGTCTCTACCGAGGGGCTTGGAGCCTACCCTAAAGTTAGGATGACTGGGCTATAGTCAACCACACTGGCCAAGTGCGGGTTGGTTGACTTAACACAAATCTTTGAATTTCTTCGCCGATATGTGCAGGCATCACGATTTTTTCCTTCACCGTATGAACGTCGGGTAAATTATGTACATATGAAAATTCGAAAAATCGAAAATCACATTATTACATGGCGGGATTCGAACCTAAGACCTGTATACGAGTCAAGTGCCTTAACCACTGAGCCACCGACGCTCCGCACCATGGCACCACGGCAATCATAAGCCATAAATTCCTATCTATTAAAAACAACTGCATCAAGTCCGTTAGTTGTAAATATCCAAGCATGTAAAGGGACACCTTTTCGTGCATAGATGGTTAATAGAGCTACCACTGTTGTGGCATAAAATTGCATAAAAAATAGCTGTTTCCATGCGGCATCAGCATTATATTATAAAAAAAACTATTCTTTACATTTGTCGAATTCTCATTTGCAAATGTCAAAATTACCGTTACCATAACAACCTTGCTTCCTTAATGTTGGCAGCTTGTAATTAATGGTCCCTTTCCCACATGAAGGTTTCTTTCCAATATATTTACCCCTAAGTTTTTTTTAAATACTAGCTGTTTGCGTGCGGATTTGTACGCATGAAATTATAAAAACTTTATTTTATTGTTTACATTTGTCAAATTATCAATAACAAATGACAAAATGACATGACATGACAACCCTTAGCAATCTTTTTTTCTTAATGTTGGCATCAACTTATGGTTTCTTTCCCACATTAGGGTTTTTATCCAGTATATTTACACCCTAAGTTTAATGGCGTGAAAATATGTAGCCTAAATTATTCAAAAACACGCAGTAATTGCTGACATTTTAGGCAACAAAGAAGTGTGTGTTTACGCTTTATTATAATAGTATAGATTATCCTAAAGCATGTAAGTGTAGGGTTTTTATTAATGAAAGAATTATTCAAAAATGCTGTGATTGCTGACACCCTACGCGAAGAGTAGTGTGTGTAAGTACTTTATTATATTAGTATAGTAGTCAGTGACTAATACTTCCAGGCCATTCGAAGCGTTCAACAGTGTTAGGGTGTCGTTGTTCCCATTCGTATCAAGGACGTTTACAATACAGGCCGGGGGTCACTGTGCTTGTTGACCAACTCTAACAGGTTACCTTATTGTATGCTAATTGATGTCTGACCACTGATCTTACTATTTCAGACTATTCCACTACAAATAGGTTAAGATATCAATAGGGAATTATAGAGTTCGGTATGTTACAGTTTTCAAGGTCAATGAAGTGTTGGCGGCTCGGAGGTTTAAGTTGACTTGTAATCTACAGATCCTATGGTCGAATCTCGTTGTAACGATGTGATTTTCAAATCATACCAATATTATAAATGTAAAGTTTAGATGGATGGATGTTTGTTAGAGTTTGTAGCCTAAACGGCTGAACGGATTTCGATGAAATTTGATACAGATATAGAGGATAGTATGGAAGAATACATAGACTGCTCATTTTTGTTTGTTTTTAATTCCACGCGGACGAAGTCGCGGGCAAAAGCTAGTTTCTTATTCTCATTTTCTTGATGTTCCTAACGTGAATGAAAACATCGTGATGTCTCACATATCAGCGAAGAAATTCAAAAATATGAAGTCAACCCGCAGGACACCAGCATGCTTGACTATGGTCTAGTCACTCCTAAGGTAGGATTTGTAGTGAGATGGTGATGTAATGAATGAAACAATAAAGTTCTTAACTAAAATTTCTTCTTTGCTCATAGGCGTTGTTGAGCTGCATTTTCTTAGCGATATTTACATCAATACGACTTTAGGTTCTCTAAAGTCTAAATGCTACGCATTACCTCAGAGGCAACGCATCTGTAGTTCCTCTGGTACTGTAGATGTAAGGGCGTTGTTGCTCGCCTTGTATCTAGCGATCGTTTACCCTTTCACACATAATATTTAATAGACATTACAAGAAGCAAATGATGAACCATGACTTACTGTCATTAGGTTTTCCAGTTTTATCAAGTGACGTTTGTTTGCTGGATGTAGGAACATGATTATAGTGTTGCTATGTTCATAAAGAGTCTATTAATATTTCATAACTATATCATTAAAAATAAAGGTATAAAGTATTCAAGTTAGCGGCTATGTCCATACCATTTCACGTTGGAAATACCTCATCCCTACCTCGGTACCGCGTGGGCCTGACACACTTTCGCTACAGCCGACCGCTTAATGTGGCCATAAATTATTACGGACTAGCTTTTTCCTGCCATTTTCTCGGCATAGGATAAAAATAAACTAAAGTGGGTGGTGTGTGCGTTAGTCTAGACTATTGGAGTTTTCTACGGACATCCATCTATGTTGCTGATTAATTAAATTAAAAAAAATGATAGAAAGGAGTCGATGATGATATAAATGTCTGAGGTTAGCAGGACAGTAGAAAAAGCAGTATAAAAATAATATCCAGTGTTCTTTAAATAATTATTGTCTGTAAAAAATCCAACTGTTTGTCATTTCAAATAAAAAAAATGTCTCGTAATTTTTATTTATATGGTAACACTACTCCGATTGCATACGATAAAATTTGTGTGTACGCGTTTGAACACAGATTCTTGTGAACTATTCCTATGATATGTTTTTTATTCCTTCCCTCGCTTATAAAATAAGAGGTATAAAACAAAGACCACAATAATAATTAGATAACGTTTTCATTATTTTACAAAAAAATAAATAATATTTTTTTAAAAATAACTAAGGTAACCAAATCGTTTGTGTTCCTGTTATCCCGATAATCCTGTACTAGGCGGTCATAATTCTAAGTGTAGCGTCACGGATGACATTAGCGATACAAAGTTCGCTGCGGCCCCGCACGCGAAAGTGAGAGTGGGCTCGCGGACCGCGCGGTTGCATAACCGCCTGTGGCGCTGACGCCCTGGTACCGCCGATACGCCCGTTTGACACGTTGCCATTTTGTCCCTTCTTCTGTTTTCTCAATTCTTCTGTCTATTTTTTTACTCTATAATTAAGAACGTGTACTAAATTAAAAAAAAAAGACTACTAAAAGTTTAACATAAAAAACCTTTCCGTAACTTACTAATCTTACTTATTACTAATATTATAAATACGAAAGTGTAGATGGATGTTTGTTAGAGTTTTTAGCCTAAACTGCTGAACGGATCTCGATGAAATTCTTATCTTTACTAATTCTACAACAATCTTCTATCCAAAAGGTTTTACAAGTGTAAAATCAGAAGAATTTTTCCAAAAATCTTTTAAAGCAATGATAGCTTAACTTCTCCCGTGTAATTTGGTTACTTAAATACTTCTATTTCATAACGTCTCCGTTAGATCATAATGTGTCATCAAATGACACTTAATTTGTGTAACTCGGTCAAGTATACGTACGTTTAAATTGCATAGATTTATGCGAGCATTATCTAAACTATCTTTTTTGCTAGTCATAACCGCTTATATTTATTTAAAATATTTAATAACTATGTTACAATTTAACTAATAAAAAAATAACATGCAGAGGTTAAAGTGTTTGTGTGTTTATGTATCCTCCAAACTTTCTGCCCCGCACAGCCGCGTTGTGGAACGATCAGTCCTCTTCGATATTTCCAAACCAATACGACTTAGAGTCCTTCAAGAAGCGAGCCTATCATTTCCTCAAAGGCCGGCAACGCATCTGTGGTTCCTCTGGTGTTGCGGATGTCCATGGGCGTCGTTGACCACCTTTGTGTTCCCGTCGCTCCTTTGCCCTCTTCTCATATAAAAAAAAACTGAATAAAAAAATGATGCTAATAATCTCGTTGGATAAAAGAAAAGACAACAATATTTGGGCAATAAAACATGTTAAAAACGCGAAGTAAAGGTTTTTAAAATTCTTTTCAGTATACGGCCGTTAGTCAGCTTATCGTTACAGCCGTGTAGTATATATTACTAAATATACTCTAAGATGCTCCCTTAGTTTAGCATTTAAAAACTTTGAATAGTAGTAAGTCTTGTAAGTACTTGAGTGTATCAATTCGTCTCAGTCCTAAAGTTCTCATTTTATTTGAGACTAACTGGTGCTTCCGACTTCGTCCGCGTGTTATTAAAAATAATAAAAAGAAATATCCTATGTTACTCATCAATAACATAGCTTTTTATTGATGAAAGATTTTTTTGAAAGCGGCCAAGTAGTTTTTGAGTTATTTCAATATATACAAATATACAAATCTTTTCTTTTTATAATATTAGTATAGATTAACAATGGTGGTGACCACCATCAGTCGGTGGGTGGTGACCACACGAGTGCGATTGACCATCGTTTACCGTCGTCGCTGAGTGGGTTACCAGCGCGGTTGCGTCACCGGCCGCAACCACTTTCTGCTGTCGCTACCCTACTTACCAACTCATTGAGACAACGGCCCGACTATTATTGGCTGTTGAGGTTATAATAATATACGATTTCGGAATAAAATTAAATTATATAAATCTTACGTCTTACTCTTACTAATATTATAATATAATATTATGATATTAATAATGACCGTATGACCCGAGGGTCGGTGGGGCCATGGGTGGTGGTGGGCTAGCTCTATATAATATTATAAATGCGAAAGTTTAGATGGATGGATGGACGGATGGATGGATGGATGGATGTTTGTTAGCGTTTGTAGCCTAAACGGCTGAACGGATCTCCATGAAATTTGGCACAGGTTTAGAGCATAGTCTGGAAGGACACATAGGCTACTTTTTATCCCGGGATAAGTTACGGTTCCCGTGGGATTCATTGATTTAGCTTTTTAATGTTTACTCGATCATTCTGCAACGGTTCAACATATCTTATTGAAATTTTGCACAGATGTAAAACAAAGTTTGGAGTATACATGGGATAAGCTTCATCCCCGAGGTGTCCGGTTCCCGAGGGATACGTAGCTTTTTGTTATTTATATAGTTCGTATGTTTTCAAGTACCACGCGAACGAAGTCGCGAGCAACAGCTAGTATGTAATAAAATTGTTTTATTTTAGTTGTGTAACAAATTAAGTAACTTTTTTTTAAATAATTCTTTATTACCAGGTTTTTAATTTACCTTACCTCATAAATGCCTACTCCATTAAGAATAAAATATTGGTTTATGTAGAATTTTACTTATATTAAAAAATGCGAATGTTTAGGAGGATGGAAGTTTGTTAGAGTTTGCTGTCTTAACGGCTAAACGGATCTCAATTGAATTTATCATACATGTAGAGCATAGTCTGGAAAAACACAGAGACTATACTTTTTTAATTCCACGCGGACGGTGTCACGGGCGAAACATAGTATTTTACATTTTTTTTATGGTTCCTTGTATGTTTTTTCGGCACTAATATTAAAAACATACTTCAATAACACTGCTATAACTTGGTTTGCAACGGCACAATTCTTGTTTATATTTTCAACAGCCAATATTTTATAGCAGTAGTATATCGCTTGCGGTTGCGTCACAGTTTAGCCGCTCACCGCCCGGCTCCCCACTCCCCAAGGCACTAGGGCTCCACGTCTTAGATACAGATGACTTCTAACATTGATACTAGACGAGCTTTAAAGTAGGTTTACACTGTTTATGCACTTCTGTACTAATATAATAAAGCGTAAACACACCACTTTGTGACGTAGGATGTTGTTTTTTTACTGTAATTTTATATTGTACAACAGCAACTTTCTTGTCGCTAATATTGGGCTGCGTTATTTACATACCACAGTGGTAGAGCCCGCTTTAACATCTTCACACGAATGGGTCATTTCGCCCGATGTAATACCACGACCACACAGAAGACAGACGTGAAGTGGGAGCAATTCCGCGTTTCGTCTGATGAGTGTGGTGCCGGAAGCCCAACTGTATCCCTATTCTTTCCCACCTTTCTATTAGACTATGATGGGAAGGGAACGTGGATATGACGGTGGAGGAAATGCATAGGAAGGGAAAACATCCTCAATCGACAGAGGAGAAGACGCACATACTTTATGTGCGTCTTCTCCTCTGTCGATTAAGGGTAGGCAACTCATCCGCTATTGCGAAAGTCTTTGGGCAGCGGTCATTTGCTATGGCGGATTCAGGTGACCGCTTGCTCTTTTGACACCTTATGTTATAAAAAAAACCTAAATCGTGTTGCTTGTTAGTATTGATGTTTTGAGCACGTGGTGCAAGTTTGAAGCGACCTAGCAGTTATTACGCACCATTGAACATTCGTTTGTTCTGTGATATACGATATGTGTAGTATTTTCTAACAGGTTTTGTTGACCGTATTGCAATATCGCTGATAATTCTAAATTATTGATCGTATACATTATTATTTTATTAATAACAGAGTACCAAAACACAAACATATGGCAATCTTATTTCCTATACAGTAGTTTAGAAGAAAATCATAACGTAAAAACAATACTTAAGAAAGAGAAAGAACTTTTTCGGGAAGACTTTGATTCGTTCTGTTCATAAATATCGGAGGAATAATTCTAGACCACTTCCCCTTTCCTTCAGTTTCAAACAGGGAAGGGATAGGATGCGAATGTTGGGGTATGGGACGCACTGGTGGGAGATATCTGCTTTGTATGCACTATCCTCATTTGATTAAGGAAATGCATCAACAATTGTGGATGTGTATGGGCAATGGTCGCGTTTCTATTTTGGAGAATACCGATTGCTCGTTTGTCACTTTATATTATAACAATGTAACAGACTTATAAAGTTGAGACTATCCTTTAGTAAACATGCGTTACTATCTACGTCACAACATACGTGTAATATTTTATCTTCTATCTCTCTCTAATCGTGTGATTGCCCCATGGTCCTTTCATCAGTAAGGTGATTGCCCACGTACGGACATCAACGACACGTTTAGTTCGTAATCGAATCTATCTGATATCGATTATTTGTAACGCAACGGATAACGATTATAAATCGTGATGATAGTACTCTCTCGATGTCTAGATATCTTCTTATCAAGTTGTGTATGTTTTGAGAAATCGATTTTTATCGATTGTAATGTTTACGATTCGGTACGACTGGCACTATTAAATTGACAATTTTTATAAATAAACTAATGATTAAAAAACTAAATTGTTTACTATTTCGTTGATGTTATATTGGAATTAGATGCGTCAATATTTTTAGCGAAATTATCCCGAATTTAATTCGACGTAATATTTTTTGTATAACTTAATATAGCTGTTAATTTAGTTTGTATTTATATTAATAAATTACATTTTATTATAAAAAAAAAAAATAAATCATTTAAATCAGCACAAAAGTAAGACATAACATTTCTTAAAAAAATTAGAACTACGTAATCATTATGAAATTTTAGTTTTATGCATAATTTTATTAACTATGGAAGTCTTAGTTTGTGTATAAAAACTTTTTCAGAAATAAATGATTAAATACAATATAAAAATCTAGGAAAAAAAAGATTGTCCTTATTTATTTTTATAGATAAAAACGAAAAAAAAACAGAGATGCTTTAAAACAATATACTTAAGAAATCGAAATTAAATAATTTAAACTTCAGAGAAATCATAATTTATTTTGTACAAATTAGAATCAACAAATTAACTTCTCATAAACGTCTAATGAATGCAGCACGCTAATAGGTCATCGTATCGACATCATTAGGCTAACGCCACGCCGCGTCCGCCGGTGTGAGCGGGCCTTTACAATAATAAAAAAAAACTTTTACCGCGAACTTTCAGCGCGACTTCAGCGCTTCCTTCCGGCAACCTTGCTCGACGCGCGCGCAACATCAGTCAGCGTTCAAACTCCGACGCGTTCGCACGCGCCACGCGAGTGTCGTGCATGTGCATTGTGACGTCCACCCAGTGCGCAGTGGAGAACCGGGCCGGCGCCGCAGGGCCTGCGATCGGCCCGGGCGGCATGGAGTCCCCCCAGATGTACGACGCGGCGGCGGCACCGCCTCCGCCACCCCAACCAGACCTGAAGAAGGCCGCCGAAGACAAGAGAACACCTTTCCCGCCACCGGACCTCGACGAGCTCAATGGCCAGGAGATCAGCCTTGATTTACAGCACCTCATCGAGGACCAGTTCCGCGGTGAGGAGACCATGGCGCTCTTCCAGGAGATACTTCCTGGAGGCCGCTCACCCCAACAAAGACCCTTCGCAAGGACCACGCTCGCCTATATGCCGCAGCCGGTACACTCTGGCGCATCGTACGCGGCGCCCGTACAGTCTAACTCACATGAACAGGCGCCACCGATCAAAGAGGAACCTCCTGAACCTCATGACTTCAGGAGATCAGTGTCTTGTGCACAATATACAGGGCAGTATAACCCTCAGCCGCCGGTCGGCGTGGGTGGTCCTTACGGAGGTGGTTTCACACCGTTACCACCTTTGGGAGCGCCTCTGTTGCCTCCCCTGTTGAAGCACAAACCTGCACCACCTCGGCGATCATCAGGCAAAGTCATCGATAAGGGCACGGATGAGTACAGGAGAAGGCGAGAGCGAAATAACATAGCAGTGAGAAAATCCCGTGAAAAAGCTAAAGTGCGCTCCCGGGAAGTGGAGGAAAAGGTGAAAACGTTGTTGAGGGAAAAAGAGGCTTTGCTAAAGAGGCTGGAGGCGGTGTCCGGAGAGTTGAGCCTGCACAAACAGATGTACGTGCATCTGATTAATTTGAACCACCCGGAGATTACGGAGCTGTGTCGGTCCATGCTGCAACTGGGAGCCCCTCATGGGCCGGATCACTCGCTCTGACCATAGGTGAGTGTGTGCGTTGAATTGTCTGTGTGCGTGCGGTGTGCATGTGTGTGTGATGGAAAGTCGTAAATCACGTGTGCTCAAAGGGTTTTGTTTTTATGAGAGGTTATGCAATTTTTGTTTATTACTTATTCGTCGTGCTCTGGCTACGTTTTAAGTCAATCTGCAAGGTATAAAATATTGCTCGGTAACTTTTTAATTCTTGCTATTAAATAACTTCTTAAGTATTTTAATTATTAATATAAAGAAAGAATGGAATAATTGAAATAATTTAAAGTATGGACGAACTACGAAAAATACTTTTAATAAATTAAAATCAAGTTGATATAAATAATGTTTTATCATATAAATATTTTAAAATGACAATAAAAATGTATTAATAATCGTTTTACAAAATAACAATTAAATTTACTTTTAATTACCGATTTCAATTTTAAAAATCATTATCAATAATAAAATAAAACAAATCAACTATGTTAAATATCTCAATAATCTATGATGTCATAACAAAAGTGAATGAATATAATTGAAACTATGTTTTAAAAAAAAAAACAATTTCTAATACTCCGCTAATTTAAAAATACCAAAAATAACGTCCAATCTGTAAGGTGCAGTAATAAACACATAATTTTTCTATTCAATGTAATAATTACAATGTTTGCTAAAAAGAAATGAAGATCAGTAATTTCCTGAATAAAATAACATCAGCTAAAATGAACTAGGTCAGTGTTTGTCGTTTAACAAAACATAATTATATTTCCAATGATATTAATCCTTACATTTTAGGTAATCTAAATTATTAATTACTAGCTCTAGCTCGCGACTTCGTCCACATGGAGGTAAAGATAGTAATAATATAGCCTATGTCACTGACTGATAAAGTAGCTTTTTAAAGTCGAAAGATTTTTTTTAAATCTACCCAGTAGTTTTTAAGTTATTTCAAGACATACAAAAATCTGTATAATATTAGTATGACTAATGTTTTTATTTGGTGTAATATTCGAGAAATACATTGCTAACTTAGAGATACTTAAATCGTTAAAAATGTTGGGTTGATGGTTGAATGGTTCATGAAATGCGTTTCCGAACTACGTAACTTGAGTTTTACTCCATTGAAATTTAAAAAAAAATAGAACATTCTGGAAGAACAGATAGGTTTACGATTTTTTAAGTTCCGTGCGGAAATCGCGGGTATAACCTAGCAGGTTGCATTGCATAATACTAATATACTAAACAATCCACCCCGGATAATATAAACATGCGTGAAGTTACGTATATATTAAATATTTTTCTTCAACTCACGTGTAAGAAGTCACGTGCTAGAGTTGCTTTTAGAAACGGCTCCTGCACATAATGTCGTAACTCATTTTCTGATAAAAATGTTTTTTTTTACCGTTACGAAATTTAATAAGGAAGATTTTACTATCCAGAAATCGTCATTTGTATGTATTGTAAATCTTATATTTTAGTTATCTGATATTTTGGAAATAGAAACCCTTCTGTGTAATAAATTAATCTAAGATCAACTTCTGAAATATTGAAATTTTCGTCTTACGACTATTTACGTAGGAGCCAATTTTCTTCAACTATGAGCATATGGTAGTTATGTTTACTTTTGCTTTTGCATATAATTTATTGTTTAAACCACGTGCAAAGAAGTATAAACATTAAGTTACGTGTTCAAGATAACTTCAAGTTAACCTGAATGAAAGTCATTATGTAATTAAAGGCTTTTAACATCAATAGATGGGACATTACCAATCGTAAGTTTAAAAACTCTACCACTGGTAATATTTCGGTTGTTTAATTTGACAATATCGAAGATTAAGTGAATTTAAAGTATTTATGTCCGGTTTCCCAGCTAAATTTAGATATTCGTTAGTGTTATTGGTTCGATAACTCCAAGAAATGCGTTTCCGAACTACGTAATTTTAGTTTTACTCCATTGAAACTTAGGTAAATTTACCACTAATGAATCACTAGGTAACGATAAAGAAATGGAAATTTCAGAAACCCAGCATTAAAAAATACTTGTAATGTCCGCTCTATTATTCGTAGTATACTCTTTGATCGTTTTTTTTAACTATTTTAAATGTCCTATATTTGAATTTGCTTGCAGAAAGTAATCGCGTTATGTAATTATCGTATTAATTGCGTTTTAGGTGGATGGATAGAAGTTTGTTACTTATCAAAACGGTTCAACAAATCTCGATGAAATTTTACACAGATGTTATACAGAAGAACACTGCTACTAAGTTTTTTTTATTTTCACGCGTACACAGTGGGCAAAAACTAGTTCATGGTAAAGCCTGTAAAATTTATTATAATTATTTCACCTAAATAAGATATTTGGTGTAAATTAAAGCGATCTAGAATTAATAACGCTAAAACTAATAACTGCGTCCGCCTTTCTATTTTAATGGGAATTTTAAACAAATAAGCTCTTTATACCTTGTGATCATTTTTTTCTATGAGTGTTTTCTAAAGAATTTTTGCTAACTTTTGCTACATTTTATCGGTGAAAATAAAAGTATGAATTTATTAAAAAAAAAACGTAGAATTTTTAATAATCTTAATTTGTTATGTTTAAATAAAACTTTAACTGTAACACAGTTGTTTGTTGGTCACTGAAGGAGTCCAATTATCGTACACTAAGGATCCGTTTAAGTAACCCTTAAGCGGAGTATTCTTAGGTGTAGAAATAAGACCACCAAATTAACATTTTTAACCTATTTTTAATTCAATCTATTTTAATCTTTATTACTTTGAAATAAGCATCAAAACAAATAATTATGTTGATGCGATTGAAGTCACGTTGTCTTTTATTATGACTCAATTTTAAGTACGCAATTGTGAACTTTATTACATTACAATAAAGATGAATTATTAAAACAGTGAAAGCGACGCAGTAAATTATTAGGGCACACGTTAAATACGCAAGTGGGGTAGGTAGTTTAATAACGAATAATAAGACTTAAAAGTTATAGGAAAATAATACCTTATTTTATGTTTCAGGATAATTAGATCTATACAAATAATAAAATTGGTTTGTTTGTATATAATCTTACTAATATTATAAATGCGAAAGTTTAGATGGATGGATGTTTGTTAGAGTTTGTAGCCTAAACGGCTGAACAGATTTCGATGAAATTTGGCACAGACGTAGAGGATATCCTGGAAGAACACACAGGCTACTCACTTTTATTTGTTTACTTCTACGCGGACGGAGTCACGGGCGAAAGCTAGAATCGAAATAAGTAAATAAATATTTTGCAAACAAGATATATTTAAGTTACAAAAAGGTATTTTTTGTCTGTCTGTATTTTCGTAAATTTAAATCGAAGTTAGCTATTATATGCAGGAATAAATTAAGATTTTTATCCACGGGGTCGAAGTCACGAGCAACAGCCAGTCTATAATCAATTAGATTGACTTCGACAGACGATAACTGATTACTAAGGGTTATCTTAGTGTAGTTACCGATGAAAAAGCTAAGCTAAGCTGCTAACTTACCAAAGAACGTGTACATAAGTAAACTAGCTGTTTGCGTGCGACTTCATCCGCATGAAATTATTTTATTGTTTAATAGTTTTTTAAAAGCTTTATTTTATTGTTTACATTTGTCAAATTTTCAAATGCAAACGTAAAAATTCAAATGCACAAATCACAACGAAGACAAATGTCGGCAGCTTGTAGTTTAGTCCCTTTCCAACATTAGGGTTTTTATCCAAAATTTTTACCCCTAAGTTTAAGGGCGTGAAAATATATAACCTAAAGCGTGTCGTAAGTGTAGAGCTTTTTATTGAAGGGATTATTCAAAAATGTAGTGTGATTCCCATCATCAGTAGTGTGACATCCTAAGCCACGAAGTAGTGTGTTTACGCTTTATTATATTAGTATAATATAGATAGATAATTAAAATTATACAATGAACTTTGTTATATGTTAGGATGCGCTGTACCCTTGACCGTCTGTTGATAATGTATGTATGTACATATGTACATGATGATATTGTTACATACTCCATACGCTTATCATTTGAAGTACATAATTTCAGGCGCCATTTATACGTATTTTATGAATGAAACTCTACTAATACGCTTGTTCGTTTAAATTAGTTTACATTTTATGCATTCAATATAAATCTATTATATATGTACATGTAATAAAATTGGAGTGTCTGTTTGTAATGTCAAAAGAAAAATTCCAGATTTCTGGAAGATGATGTATTTGCGTTGATGATAACGAAAATCGTGTTTGATTTTTTTGTCTGTCTGTCTGTCTGTCCGCAAGTCGCGTTCGTTCCGTGTACGAAACGGCTGGGACGATTTCGACAGGACTTTTACTGAAGGGTAGCTGACATGACGGGCTATAGGCTACTTTTTTATCTTAATATTGCGTGGACAAAGTCACGGACTACAGCTAGTTTGAAATCAAACTGTGTGTTATATTTATAATCTTTGTTTAAAGGGTTAAAGGACGTTATGCATTAACATATCAAGCCATATGCAAAAAAAAACAAAAAAGAGAATCGTGAATTCGATATTCAAATTCGTTTGTGCAAAATGCTGCTTGACTTTCATTTTCGCTTGATAATTCGCTCTGCTAATATCATCTTTAAGTATACTGAATTAGTTCTAAATTCGCATATCAATGTGTAAAATTTTCGCCTCGCTTGCCCTACTTACCGGTTTCCGAGAGTCCAAGTTGTTGATTTTAACTATTTTACCATTGAGGTGTTGATAGAACAATGGTGAAATTTTATTATCAATCGTCCATTTTTTCTATTATTAATAAATAGCTAATTATTACTAATTTAATCACATTACTATTATTATATTGTAATTTATAAATGCGTATTTTAGGGAAATTATTAAATATAATTTTAATTAAATAATTGAATAGTATTTTAGCATTCAGTTTTTTTATGTTTTTTTAAATAGACAAGTTTTAAATTCGTACTGCCACAAAAAGGGTGAACGACATTAAAGCTTTTAAAAATAAATTATCGACCACTAAACCTACTTACAAAGGTTACATTTTAACGACACCAAGTGACAGTTGTCAAAGTAAACTTTTTAAATGCCTTTAGGTTTTTTTATCTACGTAAAAGGCAACCTTGAAAGCATCGTCTCCTAAGATAAAATGTTTGAAGAGAAAGTTTTAAGGAACAACGCGTTGAAAAGTGTAACGTAAATAAGTAAATAGTTTCGTCTTTGTATTTAAATTTGAACAAAAATCTTACATTGTCTCAGTTTACTAGGCTCTTATACTACGTTAGCTTAGGAGCTACACATATTGTAGAACAGGGACTTTTAAAAGGGCTTATTTTATTTATTAGCTATATCTAAAGATGTTAAACGATTGACAATTTATTAGTTAAAATTAAAATTAATACAATAATGAAAAACAGCCTTTGTTACTCAGATAACGTAGCTTTTTAATGGTGAAAGAATTTTTTAAATCGGCCCAGTAGTTTTTGTATTTTTTAATACGTACAAAAGTTAAAAAATACAAATCTTTACTTTTTATGTTAGTATTAGATATTTTCTTCTCTTTTAATAATACGGCGACAGAAGAAGGGATGAACAGAAGGGTGTTTTCTATACATATCCTGTTATATATATTTCCCCTTCCTCTATTATTAAAAAGGTTTAAAATAAATAGAATTATATATTTTTTAACTCGTGTTTGGAGATGAAATTGTCCTGCCTGGGTTATAGGCAGCCTATACAATCAATCTATACACGAATTTTTATGTATTAGGGACACAAAATCCGCAAGTCGATGAATCAGACCAAATCGTTTTGTGTAAGTGTGCGTTGCGTATACGCACGGCTGTGTGAGCAAGCCTCCAACACACTTTCACTTTTTTTCGTTAATATGCCTTTTGTGTTTTTGGACGGCATTATGCGGGACACCGGCATCATTGTCAAAATGTTTTATTGGTACTATTAGTAGGATTAGCTTGTACTGAATAATTTTGTTTTACGCGATTTTATTTGATTAACACTTTAATTATAGGTCGTAGGTAATATCTCTATTTACTATATTGAAATTGCTAAAATAATTAATTATTTAGTTAAAAGGATTATTCTAACAAGTTTTATTGTATAACCCTTGTATTGTAAGTCTTAGATTGTTGTAAAAACTTATTTTTAACTTAAACTATATCTTTCGCTTAACATACAAGCCGGGCTAAATTTCATTCACTAGCCTCGCTTATATTGTATGTCATAAATGTCATCATCATCAGCCGAACTAATAACTAAATAAGCATCTATTACGTGCAAAAGAAACTCATCTGACAAGTCGTATGGCCTGAGAAGCCGCGGAGTGTCGCAATCACTATGTGTGTCAGCAGATCGACATGTCTGTGACAATCGACTGTCGCTCACTTGACGAGTACCAATAAAATTGTTACATGTATATACGCTATTCTAATTTTTTTTTCATAATCTTGCCTTTACAGTTATTAAAAATTAGAGCAGTAAAATTTAATAAACGTTATTATTATTATTATAGCCAAATTCACGTAATAGCTCAAAATTTTAATAGCAAGTAAAATATTAGTACGTAATTACATTTAAGGAGTAAAAAGCTTTTATTACAATTATTTTAATTTGATAGCATTATTAATAATTAGTAAATAAATTATTATTAATCAATTTAAATGCGTCGAATTAAAATTACTAACTAATGTGTTACTAAAAACGAGTAAAAAGACCCAAATTCCTATTATTAAATTGATAAAAATATCAAATATGACAATAAAAATGATGTTATTAAAAATTAATAACCTATAGCGCATAATTGCATAACGCGGTCCTCAAAGGCGCAGGAGCAAGCGGGCGTGTTGGAAAGTTTTTGTAACGTCCGGGGAAATCGGTGCCGGGTCTTGTGTAATATCATATTAAGATAGGCTTCGAGACCTTTTTAACCTCCTTACAGCTTCATAAGACTTATACAGATTCTTGTAAAATCAAGAACTCGAGCATTATAAGACAATTTAGTAACATGCTAGTGCGAAACTGCCGATCGACGCTTGAGGAACGATGAGCGTAGTTCTTGGGACTTGAATACGCACTCTGAGTTAAATAGTAAGGGAGACCCTTAGAGAAAGCACACACCTTTGACTAAACTATCGCACAACTGTTGTGCGATTGTCGATTGTTTCGATTGTTTAGTTGCACAACTAAAAATCGAGTAGTGTGCCTCCATGTAAGCTCATAGGAATCAAAGCGCAAACAGCTATGAGACATTTTAGTCAAAGGCGCGCTCTTATATATTCTTGTTGGCCAATCAAATACAACTGATTTAGAGGAGAGAAATTTAGATTTAAGTGTTCGGAAATGATAGCACGTTGAACAAATGTTTCGTGATTATAGTAAATACAGTATAGGTTTGTAGAATACCATTCTAAGCGGTCGTGTCTTTAAGACGACCTCGGTATTACGCAAGTTGTGAGATGTACAGTCTCTCGACTCTGGGTAACATAAAACGATTCATTGACAGCCAATCCTAAATATTGATCTCGTCGGATGTTGACTTTTTTCGTGTGTCTAAATAAGTTATATTAGTTTGACAATTCGTGTCAATTCATGTGACAATTTAGTAGGGATGGGTTGTGTAAAATCGAGCATGAATCTTTTCGATATTCGATTTTTACTCTCATAGATGTTGGAATCGATAGATTCATAATTATACTTTAGGGATAGAAATAAAAAAAAAAACACGATATTTCATTAGTTTATTTAGAGGCAAATTGATGATATAACTATTATTTCCAAAATAACGAAATAAAATTTAAATAATGTTCGATTAACTTTATTTTTGAACGGATTTTCGATAGTTCATAGTTGTTCGGTACGCGCGTATGTTCCATCTCTACGATACCTGTCTATTAAGTACGGCAATTCCCTTCATACAAATTTATTTTGATACTTGATATGCGTCATTTATCAAACTAATCTAAATTATTTACTCACACTATAAAAGCTACAAAATTAAGCGATAGTCTTTTATTTATTGTTTTTAATAGTGTTTTGTTTAGTTCTTTTCATTGTGAACTTAGAGCGTACTTTTGATTAATCGATCGCACAACCGTTGTGCGATTGTCGATTGTTTCGCAGTCAATACTCTTTAGTTGCACAATTTAAAATCGAGTGTGTTCATAAGCTTATAGAATTCAATTCGCGACTAAACAGTTGTGCGATAGTTGCGTCAGTCACCTGGTTCTGCTCCCAATGCTCGAAGCTTGTACTCATTTGATAGTAAATTTAAACTAAATTGTGTGCTAATAAAATTAATATTCAACTTTAACGGCAGTTGGGCGATAAAATTACAGGAAGACTGATATAAAATATTTCTAGTAGTTATTACTAATTGTTTAACATTAATAGTCTTTATTGCAACGGAATAAAGACTAAATTTGCATTAAATGTCCAAAAAGGCATTATTGGGTTATTAATAATAGATTATAAGAATAATTTGTAAGTTATCCGTAATATTCGCGTGTAGGAGAGTAAAAAATAATAAAGAAAAAAATACAATAAAGTCAACTCAATAATAAATAATCTTACTAAAAATATAAATGCAAAAGTTTAGATGGATCGATCTTTACTACTGGATAACTCCAGAAAGGATCTAAATAAAATTGAACACAGATGTTGGACATCTGGAAGAGAACGTAGAGTATTTAATTATTTTCTTTTTAAATTTATTTTGTCTCCGTCTGGCTGGCTTTATATAAAAATAAAATAAATATATATTTTATATACATACTTATATACAATACTTATGTAATATAACATAAGTATTTAATTATTATAAGGAATACAATAAATAAACTTCTAAGTTACGAATAATCACTTAACAATATATAAATTACTGGTATCGTACAGAAAGAGGGAGTTATATTAAATCCCACGCCTACGTGTAAGAATACCATAAGCGTGGGTAGATTTGAACTTTAGTTATATTAATAGTACATCTATACATACCATAATCCGTGTCAAATCTTATCCGTTTTAAATATGTGCATAACAGACGCCATTTTGTGACGTCATCACATTCAAATAGTACCAAAAGGTCATCTCACACAGTTCATATGGGTTCGGAGTCTAAGTTTGGGGCGTCTAGGCGCTGGCGCACTACGGGTTGATTTAACACATATCTTGAAATTTCTTAACAGATATGTTTATATGCAGCTAGCAATACGTTCACCGTAAGAACATCGGGTAAAGTTCTCGACATCACATCGAATAAAGTCGCTTCCCGCTGTCAATGTCCCTACGTTTGCTTAGATCTTTAAAACTACACAACGAATTTTGAAACAGTATATTTTATAGATAGAGTGATTCAAGAGAAATGTTCTTGTGTATATAGTAGAGAAATACTGATTGTTTGAAATGTGATTAGCAAATAAAAATGCGAAGCTGAGGAGTTTGGTAGAATAAGTCGTTTGTTTATCCAAACATTTCTAAAATAGCAACTTTTTATTACAGTCTGTTAGATATTCTATAAGTATTTGCAATCACATACAATACATTAATAAAGTTGTCAAGAGACTAACTTAGTCATACTACTTAGTAAAGACTTTTCCAGTAGTGTCATTTGGCTGATGATTATGGGAATTTTTTAATTACGTAATTAGTAAAAGACGATGTCGTCATACTTTATCTGCCATTCAAATTAGGTTACTAAAATGTGCAAGAGTGTTATGAGACAAGGGCGTAATTGTAGTCGAAAAGCAAACATAATGCGGAGATGGAGACGCGGTAAGGAAAAGAAAAGAATATCGCCCAACGCATGCGCGCTTTAACGTCAAAAAAAACTGTTCTTGCTTGGGGGCGCTATGACATGAAACCATCTTACTCCTTATCTTACTCTCGTAGGGTCGGCGCAACAGATTTTTGTCCTACACATAACTGAATCATACGTCATCTCAGTCGTCACTTTTGATCATGTCACCTTTCAAACAATCCATCCATCTCTTTCTACGTCTACCTCTACCGGTGTACCCTTCCACACTCATAACTAACGTTCTCCTTGTAACACGCGATTCATGTGTGGACAGAAAACTTTTTACCTAGGAAGAAGTTCTAATATGGTTGAGTTTAAAAATATGGGTATAAATTTATTTTACTAAATGTATATTAAAGTAAACCCTCAGAGATCACGAAGTTTACGTGAAACAAAAACTTACCGCCTTATGAAAATTTTACGAACGGTGAAAATCGCTGGTTTAAATTTAATGTTATTGAAGTGCAAAATATTTCGACCAATGGGTGACCACTAGTTACTCTTATTACACTAAAAATGTAAACAGATTGCGTTGTGACCACGTCATGGGCCACGTGAAATTCCGCGTCCTGCCCAACGTGATTTCTTGATAAATCCGTAAGCTCTCTTTTCATTTCACTAGTAATTTCGATTGGTTAATAGTTTATAATAAAGGTCAAATGTATTTCGATACGCAATTTGACAAGCTTGTCGCCTGCGACTTTGTCTATACTAATAGTATAGAGGACAAATTTGATTGTCTGTATTGAATAGTCTTCGTAACTTATGAACCGATTACATTCTTAGACCTTTAGCTAGAAGCTTTATCATTGAGTAATATAGGCTATACAATTAACGGGATATCGATGGAAAGGTTATGGATATGACAGAAAGTTGTGA
>NW_013525336.1:1656195-1661900 GCF_000836215.1 Papilio polytes | reverse complement strand
GCATAAAGCATTCCCCTCTGAAAAGAAGCATCGGTAGTAGTGAATTAACTTAAATCTATTGGGCCATTTTCAAAAATTCTTTCTTCCACCATTTTAATCACAGAATAACATACTTTTTTAGAATATCATAAATGCGATAGTTTAGATAGATGGATCTCGATGAAATTTGCCACATATGTAGAACATAGCCAGGAAGGACACAGGCTACATAGAATGTTTTTTTCTTATCCGCGCGGATTAAATCGCAGGCAAGCTTATAGCTATGTACGTATAAAATTCTACAAAGTTACTAATTACTTTAATTTTTGACCTCGAAGCCGAAAAAATTACACTCGAGTACGAAGTTATTTTATATGTATATGTAATGGGCTTAAGGGAAAAATCCACCGCCATGTCGAAATAGCGAAAGCATGAAAATAAATTAACATTTCTAGTGATTCCGGTCGATTGATTACTTTGAGAACTTTTTACAATGGTGGTAAAAGTTTGCGGTTTAACTGCAACTTTTGGGGCACGTTCCCTGAGACAGGGTTGAGTCACGTGGACTTCGATGTTGACATATCAAGGATTTTACCTGCTTTAGGGCGGCTGTAGACGAGCAATTATGACGTAACATTTAAGCGGTCAATGAATAGACACTTACTGTCGCTAACGCCTTTCTTCGGTGTTAAAGAGTTACGAAGACTATGTTTTTTTCCAAACTATGCTCTACATCAATGGAAAATTTCAAGCCTTTTTAGACACATCTAACAAACATCAGTCCTAACACGCAAAGTTTACATTCAAATGGCGATGAGAAACAGAGACACAGCGATCGTAGATCTGAAAATAATTACATAGACTCGGTTCAAAGATACATCCGTCGCCACTGACAACTGT
Organism: Papilio polytes; assembly: GCF_000836215.1. Classification (NCBI taxonomy): domain Eukaryota; kingdom Metazoa; phylum Arthropoda; class Insecta; order Lepidoptera; family Papilionidae; genus Papilio; species Papilio polytes. The sequence goes on along the minus strand of NW_013525336.1, from coordinate 1,661,021 downwards.
CGCGCTAGTACAAGTAAAAGTAAAAGTATATATCACTGATGATATACGGATTATGCAACAAAAATAAACTGTGCAAAAAAGAGTACGGACCAACAGTCTGTAGAAGTAAAAGAAAATTAAAAAAAAAACACGCAGAGTTTTGTATTTAGATTTATAATACTTAAGATAAACGAAGAGTTTCATATAATGACGTCTAATCGAAACAATAAGGAAATTCCAACGAAAGTCTTTTTTAGTCTCACTTTAGGCATCTATAATAATATACTTTATACTATACTCACTGTTTCTTGCGACTTCGTCCGCGTGAAAATATAAAAAATAATAAAAAACATAGCCTATGTTACTCTGACAACGTAGCTTTTTAATGGTAAAGATTTTTTTAAAATCGAACCAAATAGTTTATGATTTGTTTCAATACTTACAAAAATACAAATCTTTTCTCTTTATAATATTAGTATAGATATAATTAGTATGATTTGTCTGCGTTACGTTAAACTTCTGACACTCCCGCCCATATTTTAAAATATAACTACAAAAAAGTCATGGCACTCTCTAATTATCAGAGAATATTTAGGCCATACATTGACACCGCTGACACACTTTCTTATCGGACGGACAAACAAACAAACATATCTGATACACGATGGATATTGAGACGATTGTATCCATATTTACGTGATGATTGCTAAGAAGATATTAAATGTATTTCGTACATGAACTAGAAGGTATTGCTATCTCATTTTTTCCAAGCAAAAAAAGAGAGATATAAAAATATACTTTGAGAAGTTGAGCTTTTTATTTGGAATGTTTTTGATTGTTTTCCGCAAATGCAGTATGAAAATTGACGTTCGTAATTAGACCAGTTCTTTCACAAGGAACATACCAAAATATTTTTAACCTCTATGTCTCGTGGTTGAAATGTTAGTTTTCTATTTAATAATGTACTAGAAGGCTATTATTAATAATTTTACTTAGATGAAGCTATTAATAGAATTTGCAAATCAAATAATAATATTTAAATTAGTCACTTATTCATATTTACAAGTTTGCATTTGAATGATATTTGACAGCCCACGTGTGTATTGACTAGTACTAAATATAGATTTAGGGTTTGTTATTCACGCTAAAGATATATAATACTAATATTATAACTACGAAAGTTAAGATGGATGTTTGTTAGTTTGTAGCCTAAACGGCTGAACGGATTTCGGTGAAATTTGGTATAGATGTAGAGGATAGTCTGGAAGAACACATAGGCTACTCACTTTTGTTTTTTTATTCCACGTGAACGGAGTAGCAGGCGAAAGCTTGTGGTTAAATAAAGTTCTTTTACATTCGTGAATTCGAGTTCTTTAAAACATTAAGTTCATAATGTACTCGTGTTTGACGTATCATCTACTTTTTATGTAAATGAGAAATGTACTTCTCCATAAGGGCGCCGGAGGGATTTTCTTTAGCCTCACTATCGGTCGTGGCCTCATTCTTCAATTTGTGCTCTGAGTTAGTTTGAATAGATGTTTGTTTGAGTTTGTAGCCTAAGATGAACGGATCACAATAATTTGGTATAAATGTAAAGGATGGTTTAGTACACATAGGCTACTTACTTTTGATTTTTAATTCCACGCGGACGCAGTTGCAGTCAAAAGTATCGCAGTCTGTGATCTTTTTATCTATGAAACTTGGATATGCAGTGAGAACTTACGTTTACAAACTCAAGATGTAGCATAAATCCCGGTGATTCATATATTTATCTCCTGGGTCTTTATCTAAAAGTACATTTTTTATCTGGTTTTCATTACACGTATTTACTCTTTATAATGTACAAATTTGTAATATTGTAATTTGCAGTAAATGTAATTATGTTTCTACCTACGCCGTAACTACCACTCCCATCTTGATCTCTTGTAAGTATAGTTTGAATGACAATTTTGATCTCACGTACTTTTTAGTCAAAGGTTTCCCGTAGTGTTAAAATATTATAAATCTTCAATAAACTCACGATAGGTAATGAATCTGAGTACGGTAGTAATTTTGTTATATTTTCTTTCATCTGTGACATTTAAGTTTTTCACTAGATTGATGCCATAAATGTGTAGGATGTTTTTATTGTAACTAGTTGGATTTTAACTCCGGAAAAGTGTTTTCAAAAATTTTACAAAATCATTTTCTTTTTTATAATGAATGAAAAATGTTAAATTTGAGAATTTATGGTATTTGAAGTTCATCAAAGTTTTGTCTTTTTAGGAGTTCTTATGAAAAATAGGATACATGTGTAATTCATATTTCACGTGAGTACACGTCCGTACATCACGCCGAGCGGATGTCGAATGACAAACAACGCTGGTGTTCGCCGGCGCACTTTCACTGTTCGCGTGTGTGCGTCGTGTGGGTGTGGCTATTTTTTTTAATCTGGCCCACATTTAGGACTCTGTTACGTCACCGCACTTGCATCGGTAGCATCACGAATGACATGATGATTTTTTATCTGTGCAATACATTTGTTTCTGAACGATGGAATATTTTTAGGTTAGATTTTTTATTTATTGGATGTTAATATATTTTGTTATTCATAATATACATTAATGTATATAATAATTAATTATTATCTATAAATTGAAATGTTCGTGAAACTATTACGATTTTCCTCAACTCAAAAAAATAAATTCATGTCAATTCGTTTCTGTATAATTATCGTATTTAGGCATCAGTGAAATCTAAGCTTGTTCAACCTAATATTTTACTGCAAAACATTTATGATTAACACGTGGTAATTGCAACTAAAACTTTAATTAAAAAACTGTAGTGCTAAAAGTGTTCAAAAATTGTCAATTTCTGCGTCTAAAATCGCTCAATTTTCATACAATCTAGTATCAATTTAGCGTGGTACTTTACTGGTCATAATTAAGTCCATGAAAAACAAAATAACTTTATACGGTGTCTGATCAGAAAGTATACTAAAGTTGTGTCGTTATCAACAATTTCTCGGCGTACTTCTAAGCTATGGACGAGTGCATTGCCATGCGTTTCGGGTGCCTCAGGGTGCATTGACCCATACTCTGTGATTTTTTTATGACTACACCCGTTTGACTTGTGTGTTTGTGTGCGTAGCATCTATTAAAGTTAATTGTAACTCTTAATGTTGTTTATCTGATTGTTTTCAATGCGAGTTGTGTTATTTAACTTGCACATACTAATTTTATAAATATACTAGCTGTTGCTCGCGACTTCGTGTGTGAAATTAAAAATAATAAAAACATAGCCAACCAATTAGTGATAACGTAGCTTCTTTACGGTGAAAGGATTTTTAAAATCGGTCCAGTAGTTTTTGAGTTATGTCAATACATAAAAAAATTCTAATCTTTCCTCTTTATACCACTAGCTTTCGACCGCGACTCTGTTCAAAAAAACAAAAGTTAGTAGCCTATGTGTTCTTCCAGAATATCCTCTACATCTATACCAAATTTTATCGAATTCCGTTTAGCCGTTTAAGCTACAAACTCTAACAAACATCCATCCATCTAAACTTTCGCATTTATAATATTAGTAGGAATATAGACTAGTACTGATAAATGTAACCCATTATTCTACTTCTACACACTATTGCCACAAATATTGCTGCGCTTTTTCTGATTGACATTGACAGATGTCATAGGGACATGCCAATGATCTATAGTTTGTCTAAATAAGATAGATTAGTTTGATAAATGACGCATATGAAGTATCGAATTTACTTTGTATGAAGGCAAATGTACCTAATAGACAGGTATTGTAGTCACGAAACAAACACGCAGCGAACAATTATGAACTATCGATATTTGATTTAAATATTTATAGAACTTAACTATAATATTTTTTTTATCAACTAATTTAGACGACAATTCTAGTATTTATTATAGTGTAGAGAATTTAGAGATTTCAGAAATAAAGCGATACAATTACGTACGGCTGTAGTAGTAATAAACATTTATTTACTCGTACTTTCATTATTTGTATTGGTTCTACAGGTCATTGTAAATTTGAGAAAACTATGAATCTATCTATTCCAACTTCTATGAGAATAAAAAAATCGATAAGATTTATGACTGATTTAATACAACCCTTCACTACTAAATTTCAAATGAATTATCAAACTAATCTAAATTATTTAGACACACTATAGTAAATTGGTTATTTTTTTAAAATTATAGCTTAGTTATATTTTATTGATAGAAAAAGGGAAATAAATTGTAACGAATTAGCAGCGTTAGTTTTCTTTAATAGTTCTTCAATAAGGCTTGTTGCTCACTGGTTTCCCAAGTTGTACACTAGTTCTCACCTTTGGGGTCTCAGAAAAACATAAAGATAAAACTTTAATAAGCTAAAAAGGAGATATTGGTAACGGTTTTTTATTCTCTGATCATTATATTTTAATATTCACGTATTATGTGAGCATGAGTACCTGATATTATGAAACGTTCGATAACGAACGGTATAAGAAAGTTGACATTACGAACTTAAACAAAGTTACAAATCTCAAAGTAACAAGTTTTTGTTTTACTTTGTATTGTAAGTAAATGTTGGATTTTAAAAGTACGATACTATTTTTCTTTAATTGAGTTTTGGAAGTTCGAAGTTGGATGCCTACGGTTTTTGTTTATTTTTTACATTACGTCAGATTATAAAAGATGACATAAGTATTGATTGTTACTGGCCAGTATCATGCGGTATGTTCAAATAAAAGTGGATGTGTTGTCTGTGCTTGTATGTTGCAGATTTAATTATCTTACTATATCCTACCGTTTATTACCATTGCATAAGTAATTACGATTGAATCACTTTCCTTTTAC
>NW_013525336.1:1649165-1656113 GCF_000836215.1 Papilio polytes | reverse complement strand
CCGAAAAATCCCAGACTATTGCAACATTGTAAAATAAAAAGCGCAATCGAACGCGGCGTGCGAACGCGGCCCTATTAACTCCAATGTTGCCATTTCACACGTTCTACTTTCTACCAACATTCAATTTTACCCGCCAAAAATTATTAAAAAAATGACGTAACAACCTCAGTGGGACATTAGGTCTGTGGAACTATTATGTAATACGAATTCGGTATTATGTAACGTTGGTCTGTGAAAGTCGGTCGTCGGGCTTCCGCGGGTCTGACGTAACTTGTCTTAAGTGTGCTGACATAGTTCCTCGGACCGACATTTTTGCCTCGGAACGACCGACGTTGGGAACTATTGAAATTGAGGTATTCGAATGGTAACACCACCTGTCGGTATGATCAATGTTGGCAATTCTTAGAGCGGGCGCACACCTTTGAGTAAACTAGCGCACAATTGTATGGCGATTTTAGATTGCTTCGCAGCCAATTCAACTGTTTAGTTGCACGACTAAAAATCGAGTACTAAGGACATCCGGATAAGTTCATCAAAGCGCTACTAAACAGTTGTGCGATAGTTTAGTCATAGATCGAACAAAACTACATATTTCGCAATGCCAGTTTACGTTTTTGTGTATCCGCAAGTCCGTATTTGTTCCGGGTCATGTCAGAAATGTCTGGATATTGTCGGGACTTTTACAGGCAACTTATGGTTGTGACATAGACAATTTTAGTTTTAATTTATTTTACCTGACGAAGTTGATGGCAACACTTAGTTTTTTAACTTCAAAATGAATCTGTTCCAAGGTAACGCACATTTTAAGTAATTAATTCTTCACATTAGTGGATCGTCTATCCTACTTATCTAACGTAGAATGGAACGTAAAGAGAAGTGGAACAGTTATAAATTAACAGTTATGATGCGGCCTTGACCAAACATACGAAACATCGAAACCTCGTTTCCCTGATTCTGATGTAACGCATCACGTAATAGCTCGGAGAATGTCGATACATCTATGTCGAGTGTATTCGAACATCGATTAAAATCAATTAGAAAATCGATACAAAAACTCTAGTCATGTGATAGTTGAAAAATATGATATCAGTTTTTTTTTTTAAATGATTGTGGCAAGAGTAAAATACAATTTTTATTGGTATGTTTGTATGAATGTTTGTTCATTACATTTCGACTATGAATGTAAAATAATACGATATAAGTGTTATAACATCGATTTTTTAATGTTCTAAAATTGTTTACCATTGTTTTTTTAATGTTTTTTTTTTCTTTTTTTACAGATCGAGAATACAAGTGATTGGTGAATGAACTCCGTGTGATATCGTGCATTAGACTTAACTATTGACGCCTCTAATAAGCCTAGTTAGCGAAATTACTTTGTGATTTATACCGTTTACTTTTATACAAATATACATGGATATTTTTAGGTTATATTTTTTTGATAGATGTCAATCTTGAACATGGATTTGTGCCACAATGATGTGATCTCAAATGCGGTGGCTTAATTTATTGTTCAAGAGATATAACATATGTACGCATTGGTACTGTCAATTTTTTACATTCGAAAAAAATAAAACATTTGAATTTTCATTTTTTAATATTTTTCCTTCATAAATAAGATGGCGTAAAGAACTGAATTAGTTTTTATTTTCACCTTATTTTAACACTGCCAGCCAACTTCATTTTTTTTACGTGTAAGTCCACATTATGAAAAAATGACTGATTTTTTTTAGTCCAAAAGCATGGTGCAAATGAAAATGTTTGAGAGTGCTTTAAAATTACATAAATGCTCATTTTTTGAGGAAAAAATAAACTAAACAGGTTATAAATATAATGTTTGACTGACATTTACTGAGACAATAAAAATGTTCAATTTTTTCACAATTTTTGATGAAATATTAGTAAAAATATTTTTAAAACTTCTTACTTCTAAGGATTTGTATTGTATAAAATAGAATAAACGTAAGTTTTTGTTAATGTAATTTGTGTAAATTGGTTGTATATAATTTTGGTTCAATTAATATTTAGTTTTTAATTTGCCTTCATCTACTTAATCTATCTTTTTTTCTTAAAAAAAATTGAAATCGGAAAAGGTTAAGTGTGAAAAAAATATTTTGAATAGCTCTTTTTATATTTTCGCCTGGTTGTTATTATTTTGTTCTTGAAGTTAGAAAAATGGGTTTATTGAAAATATTTTTTGTTCCTTTTCTGTTTTTTTAATTTTTTTATTGTTTTCTTTTAATTTAAAAATGTGTGTACATATTAAGGGTTTTACGCTAAGCGATTTACAGCTATGGGATATTATTATAAAATAATAATGATGATTATTTTTTTGTTGACTTCTAAAATGTTTATTCCTAAAAATGTACCTTTATGATTCTTGTTAGATTTTTCTTTTTTTGTCTTATTAATTATTTAAGTAAGAAAATAATTGTCTATGATAGATTTTTAGTGCTCTACCACACGGTAAGTACAATATAGATTATAAACAGGATTGAAATGATGCAATTTTTAATTTTTTTTTTAAACAAGGGAACATTTATATGAAATTTTAATACTTCAGTCTGTATTTAATTGCTGACATTTGGGAGTGAATTGGTGACTAGTAAACGTCCGTTGGTTTTTTTATTTTGCTACAAAAACGTCATTTTTTGTATCACTTTAGTCGTTCAGTCGGCATCAGAGGGTTCATCACCAATATCCGTGATATCATCGTAACTTCATCGACAAAATTTGTATTAGATAAGGCGTTAACACCGACAAATCTCATTAAAAATGTCGAAGTCGTTACGAATGTTCTCGCAAACATTATGCGTGATTCCTAATAGACCCTTGTTAAAACATTTACCAAGTCATATCAATAGAAACTTTATCCTATTAATAGAAATATGTATAGTAAGAGTATGTTAAATATATAAAAGGTTTGCTATGACCATAACAAAACGGGTTCTGAAACATATAGTTACCATATGAATCCTAAATATAATGATTTCTACATACCAATAAAAATCTGCATGAAAACATCGAAGTGGTACTCAGTTAACTAAGACTAAGGAATACTGACTCGATAATACTAACCAAGTGGAGTATATGGTTATATTATTTACTGTCATCATCATCACCAGCTCACTATACGTACCCACCAAGGGGCTCGAAGGCTACCTAAAGTTAGGGGTGACTAGGCCTTAGTCAACCACGCTGGCCAAGTGCGGGTTGGTTGACTTCACACATATCTTTGAATTTCTTCGCCGATATGTGCAGGTTGTATCACGATGTTTTCCTTCACCGTAAGAACGTCGGGTAAATTATATACATATGAAAATTCGAAAAATCGAAAATTACATTGGTACATTGCGGGATTTAAACCCAAGACCTGTAGATTACAAGTCAAGTGCTTAAACCACTGAGCCACCGACGCTCTTATTATTTATTGTATATAAATGCAATTTAAAATTGGTATGTAGAAGTTATTAGAATTATTTTAAACGCTCCATAACTCCGTCCCGTTTACATGCTTTTATATGTAAAAAAAGTTATTTTAAGATCACTTTTACAATGCAATGTTTCGACTACTTAAGTACTATACTTAATAATTGTGCATATTAATATGAAAAAAAGTTTATGACGTCAGACACTACGTTCTTTCACACGTGGGCAGAACTGTAAACAGCAAAAAACTTGCAGTATTTCCATTTGAATTTGATGCGTAGGCGTTGTGAAAATGGACTTACTGTTTATAGGGTTACCACATTTCTGCCCTTGTGTGAAATAAACCTGCGAATGCGGGGAAATAAGACGTAAGGCGTGTGCAGTCTCATGTTACGTTGCACGGGTTGTACCGACATTACAAAATCGTTCGCAAGCTTATAAAGGGCCGTTAAGAAACCAAGTTTCACTTTCCGTATATCATAGCATTTTTATCATTGTTATATTTTTGTTTTTTATATATTTATGTTTGTTTCTTTTGTCCAGATGGTGCTAGAAATGCTTATTTCTGTTATTTTGTTTTGTCCCGAGCCAAAGACGTGTCTAATAAAATCTTATACTTGTATGAAAAATTATGTTTTTTTTTTGTATGTATATTTTTGCTTCTATGTTTAATTCTTTGAAACTTAAAGGCCTGTTGATAATAAATTGAATGTCTACAGAAAAGCGCAAAATCATTTAATGTTGTAGGTGCAATTAAATTTAATAAATACTTATTTAATATTCGAAAAATGTTCTTTGTTTTACGCCTGACCACTTATTTATATAAAATTATAACCTTAAAGAGTGTGCACACCTGAAACTAAGCTATCGCAAAACTGTTTTGTCTCGCTTTCACTCGTATGACCTTATATGGAGGTGCGAACACTACCCGAATACACAGTTAATTCAACTGTTTAGTTGCACAACTGCAAAACAATCGACGATCGAAATCGAACAACAGTTGTGTGAATACGCATGCTCTTAATCAGCTAGAGATCTAAACGATATCAAATAAAACTCTGTAACAGTAAGAAAAACATGAACATATAATTCTATCTCACCATCTTGCCCTTTTTAAGGCGACAAGTATACTCCATACATCTCTATCAGCCGTCATATCTGAATGCACTCCCTTCTTACGCATATCCTTACGATGGTACCTTTACCTTTCTGTAACTGTTAAGTTTACATCAATTTATTCGAACAGGTGTGAACTCTTGTACTTCAATTGCAATGTCTGCCCTCGCATATTTAGTACACGGGGGCGAGATTCTCGACCCGCACCACGCCGAGATCAGCGTTGCCAAGTCTTGAACTGACTCATAACTAGCCAACTGTCTGCACGAATCGTGAAAAACAAAAGCTAATCTAACTCATTGACCTTTATAAATGGACAGGCTTATATGATGCTTGCGGATGCTGGCGATGGTGGGAAATTAACCACTAAAAAAAAAAGCATATCGACGAATTGAGTCAAAAAAAAGAGTAAACTGTCTTTAACGTGAGCGTTTCAGTCGTAACGAAATAAAAGCTGCCATTTCAAAGCAATGACCTATCCATTTATAGAGATCAGTGATCCAACTTCTTAGATTCTGCGATGAAGTCGCGGTCGACCTCTAGTCAACTATCTTGCGTCAATTATTTGATCCAACATTGTAAAACTAATCATCCATTGGTCGACGGATCTATTTTAATAAACGCATTGTCTCGCGTACCTTGACTGTTAAAAGAACAAGCCCTACAATGATACTAATAACAGCTTCTTTATGCACTAGTCATAAAATAATACTATGATATTTGTTTAATGAATGTATAGGTGGCGATACGACGTGAAACTGGACTTCTAGAAGCGATCCATTGACAGGCGTCAGCGCAGAATAGGCGACGATACTCTTGTGTGTTTAACGCAGTAAGTATTGGATAAAGGATCCTATTTGTTCTACGTGAGCGTCGATGGCTCAGGAGTTTGAGCACTTGACTTGAAATCTACAGGTCGTGGGTTCGAATCCCGCCGTGTACCAATGTGATTTTCTCTTTTAGAATTTCATATGTACATAATTTACCCGACGTTCTTACAGTGAAGGACAATATCGAAAACTGCACATATCGGCGAAGAAATTCAAAGATATGTAAAGTCAACCAACTCGCACTGGGCCAGCGTTGACTCTTAGGGTAGGCTCCGAGCCCCTCATCATCATCATCATCAACTTGCCCATATCCCTTATGGAGGGTCGGCACATGTGCTGCTCTTCCATACATCTCTATCAGCCGTCACATCTGAAGCCCCTCCTTTCTGAAGCATATCCTCTTTCACACAATCCATCAATACTTTCTTCGGTCTTCCTCGTCCTTTGTAGCCATCCACATTGATTCTTAACACTTTCTGGTTTATGTCCCCATCGTCTCGTCGCATGACATGTCCATACCACGCTAACCTTTTGCTCCGAGCCCCTCACATAGTGACATATAGTAAGAGTAATATGTTCAATAATATTTACCTTCTAGACTATCCTAAAAATATAGTTAGACACTGTTTTTTTTTATAATAAAAGGGGGCAAACGAGCGGCGTGAACATCAAGGTGGTTAACGACGCCCATGGACATCCGCAACACCAGAGGAACAGATGCGTTGCCGGCCTTTGAGAAAATGATAGGCTCGCTTCTTGAAGGACCCTAAGTCGTTAGGGTTTATTTAAATACGAGTTTTAACTATTTGACCATCGTTGTTTTATGAATGAGATTCAGTTTTATAGCACTAATAAACGATTTCCGTCACAATAAGATCCATGGGTATTCTCTGATTCTAAGCTATAAAACCTTGTAATAGACCTGTAATTATTGATGTTTTTTTATAAAAATACCTCTCCGCGGAATTAATTTGCATAAAAAACAAGGTGAAGATAAACAATGAGTAATATTTTTTAATCTGTGCAATGCATGCGAGTTACTTACTCTGTGATTGCGTGACACATGGCTTCTCATTACATTTTTACGTAATGTTAATATTTGTTTTGGACAATTATAATATCGTCGAATATTATTTTAGAGTTATATGTACAAGAATGTGGTAAAATAAAAAGTTTTTTTCTTCACAACTGAAGCTGGGATAACCTCAACCACGTCCTTATAACGCCCTCATGTAAAAATTGTTTTATAGTTCTATTCTCTGTTGGGAAATGTTTCTTATGTGCATTCTAACACATTTCATAATCTTTGCATACTTTCAAGTCATGAGCTTAATTATGAGATTTTATTAATGAAAATTTAGATTCTTTGTAGTATAAAACATTGAAATTGTTTTGGCTTTTTCCACGTCTCAATATGTAGCACATTTTGTTATTATCAAGAGAAGGTGGCGAACGATTAACAAGTAGCTTCCAGTTGAACGACGCCCATAGACATCCGCAATATTAGAGGTACTATTTCTTAAAAATAAATAAACTTTTTAATAAAAAAACAAAACCGACTTCCAAACAAAAT
>NW_013525336.1:1645447-1649089 GCF_000836215.1 Papilio polytes | reverse complement strand
AAATGATAGGCTCGCTTCTTGAAGGACCCTAAGTCGTTAGGGTTTAGTTAAATACGAGTTTTAACTATTTGACTATTGTTGTTTTATGAATGAGATTCAGTTTTATAGCACTAATAAATTATTTCCGTCACAATAAGATCCATGGGTATTCTCTGATTCCAAGCTATAAAACCTTGTAATAGACCTATAATTATTGATGTTTTTTTATAAAAATACCTCTCCGCGGAATTAATTTGCATAAAAAACAAGGTGAAGATAAACAATGAATAATATTTTTTAATCTGTGCAGTGCATGCGAGTTACATACTCTATGATTGCGTGACACATGGCTTCTCATTACATTTTTACGTAATAATTATATTTGTTTTGGACAATTATAATATTGTCGAATATTATTTTAGAGTTATATGTGCAAGAATGTGGTAAAAAAAAGTTTTTTTCTTCCAAACCGAAGCTGGGATAACCTCAACCTCGTCCTAATAACGCCCTCGTGTAAAAATTGTTTTATAGTTCTATTCTCTGTTGGGAAATGTTTCTTATGTGCATTCTAACACATTTCATAATCTTTGCATACTTTCAAGTCATGAGCTTAATTATGAGATTTTATCAATAAAAATTTAGATTCTTTGTAGTATAAAACATTGAAATTGTTTTGGCTTTTACCACGTCTCGATATGTAGCACATTTTGTTATCAAGAGAAGGTAGCGAACGGTTAACAAGTCGCTTCCAGTTGAACGACGCCCATAGACATCCGCAATATTAGAGGTACTATTTCTTAAAAATACCATAAACCGTTAAAATATATCGGGAAACGATAATTCAGGAAGCAGCCATCGACCTTGCCATTGATAATTATGAAGAAGGTGCATCAGAAACAATGGAAAATCGCCTGTTTTTTGCCTTCGATTAACACGCAACTCAGAGGCTACTTGTTTAATCTATGTTTGTTATTTCATAGATTAATATTAATTTTATGTAGATTAATGTTTTAATAATACTGTGGTAAAAAATAGAAAAAAAAGAACTAGGGAAAGATGGATTGGATAAAAAGAGACTTGATGGATCTTTTATCGATGGAATATGTGAATGGAAAAATGCGTGTGAATTCTTTTTTCCCTGAATATTGAAACGACATAAAAATTTATTCAACGCCTTATATGTAGACTATTAAACTCCTAATCAAATAGAAAATTTTTCTCTTATCATACTGTAAGTAGTAATTTGATTGAATGTGGATGGCTACAAAGGAAGAGGAAGACCGAAGAAAGTATGGATGGATTGTGTGAAAGAGGATATGCTTAAGAAAGGATTGGATACAGATATGACGGCTGATAGAGATGTATGGAAGAGCAGCACTGTGCCGACCCTCCGTAAGGGATAAGGGCAAGTTGATGACTGTAAATAGTGATTAAAGAGAAATATAAGATTCATTATTCTCAGTTTGTGGTTTTAAAAACCCTTTATTAACTAAAGAGTTAACTTTTAATATGCCAGTACTTAGCAATAATAAACAGTAGTGCATGTTTTAACAAGGAAAGAGTTTCAAACAATAAAAATGTTTTATTAAAACGTTTAATTATATCTCTAGACATGCAGAAAGATTTAGAAGGCTACCGATATCAGTACTTTGTTTGCTACGTTCATAAAACAAAATAAAAACAGCCAGCATTTCTAAAAAAAAGAACAGGTAAATACACTTTCAAAAAATGCCTACGACTATTAATCAAAGTGTCATTATTTTATTATTAATACAATATTCTAAACCGAATATTATGCAATATAGCAAAAATCAAGTAAGTGTTCACCCTTGACTAAACAAACAACTGTTGTCCGATTGTCGATTGTTTTGCAGCCAATTCAACTGTTTATTTGCACAATTAAAAATCGAGTAACCTCCATTCAAGTTTATAGGAATCAAAGCGCGACTAAATAGTTGTGCGATGGTTGTATCAAAGGTGTGCGCGCTCTAAACATTCAATACATTGCGATTAAAATGCAATGTCAGGAAAACTTTATAACAGTTGTCTCTTTTATTTCAAAGGGAACGAAAGGGGATGACAATATACGTTGATAGACGATGATCTAGGCTGGATCTAAAGGTAGCTAACATTAAATATGGTCTTATTCGACAATGGTATTACATACTTCACTGGCGCTGCAACCCAAAGTTGCTCTTGAAGTTGTTATTATGCCAACCCTGCTTCTCCCTGCCTTCCTTGACAACTCCCACAGATGGCAGTGTTTTCGGCCGACTTCCCAAAAGAAGGAGGTACTCAATTCGTCTGTATGTTTTTTTAATGTATGTTACGGCATAACTCCACCGCTAGTGGACCGATTTTGATAATTCTTTTTTTATCCGAAAGGTAATGCTTGCAGGTGGGTCCCATATTTGTGTTTGATTTTCATAAACGTGGTTACACAGTGGAGACAACCGCGTGTTAAGTATTTATTGCATGCTACCAGGAATACATAAGTTGCAAGTACGTCGGGAGGGACGCGCAGGGCTGCCCCACAAATGCATCCCACTTTAGAAATTAGGCCGATATAAATAAACAGTGCACTTGCAACGCCGAACAGGGATGCGATGCAACGAATAATGTTTTAAAAATAAAAGGTTAACGCTGATTAATATGTTCGAGGAATTCGGAGAGAGATGTGTTTATCAAATAATTACATACCAAAGTGTGTACGTTCCAGAAATGTAACAGAAGTTTTAATTTGAAGCAGGAAAAATGGTAATAATATGAATTTTAAATCAATGTTTTATAGGTAAGAAGAGCGTCGGTGGCTCAGTGGTTTAAACACTTGACTTGTAATCTATAGGTCTTGGGTTCGAATCCCGCCATGTACACATGTGATTTTTGATTTTTCGAATTTTCATATGTACATAATTCACCCGACGTTCTTACGGTGAAAGAAAACATCGTGATGCAACCTGCACATATCGGCGAAGAAATTCAAAGATATGTGTGAAGTCAACCAACCCGCACTTGGTCAGCGTGGTTGACTATGGCCTAGTCACCCCTTATTAGGGTAAGCTCCGAGCCCCCAATGATAGGTAAAAAACACGACACATAGATATAAAAAAATCTGTTAAAATCGATTTATAGTCAGAGTTAAGTTGCATATTTATCAATGCTGTTTACCCTGTCGATAAGTTAACAATTATAAAATCTATACATTTCACGCAGTTACTTTTATTCCTTACAAGCTGTTGCTCGCGACTTTGTTTACGTGGAATCAAAAAATAAATAATGAACATAACTTAAATTACTCGCTGATAACGTAGATTCTTAATGGTAATTTTTTTTTTAAATCGGCCTAGTAGTTTTTGAATTATTTCTTTACATACAAAAATACAAATCTGTCTTCTTAAGGGTTCTTGTCCCATAATTCTTTTACATTGTCACATAACAATCCAACGCATAAAATATGTGATGGAAACATCCGATTTTGGTACTTTATCTGACAGTGTCGTCACTTTTAAGCTATCTGACCCTCTATCAGCCAGTAGTGGGACAGGCCCTAAGTATTATAAAACCGAATTTAACACAAAGTCCTGTCTATTTTTACTATTAAAAACTTTGTCGTATTTAATAGTAAGAATTTAATTATGTTATATGTAGCCAAAACTGCATTGA
>NW_013525336.1:1628198-1645311 GCF_000836215.1 Papilio polytes | reverse complement strand
CCCTGAGACGAGCCGAAGACAGGGCGGCGGTGGCAGCTGGTCGATGACTCAGTAAAGGCTTACCAGGGCAAACACGACCTTCAGCAATGAAGAAACGAAGAAGAAGTCATTCCTACATCTTACAAGTTCTGATTCCCTGGTATGTCTAGGTAACTGAACCTATAGTTCTACAGTCAAGGTCCTTGGAGTTAATCCAAGTGGCATACTCTTTAACAATGTTAGACGTGTGAAGAGGTAGTCAAAGAAACGTAAATGCGTAGTGATGTATCAAGAAGCTTAGATTTTTACCTGAATTCGCCGAAATAGCGAAACACCTTATGCCAATAGACATCTACAATTAATAATCTGAAGTTTCCATTTATTTTATCCATTAGTGTTAGGTTGAACTAAGTTTTAAGAGAGTAAAACTCAAGTTACGTTGTTCAGAAATGCATTTCATGAAGTTATCGAATAACACTAACGAATAGTTAAATGTAGTTGGGAAACCGGCTGTAAGTAATGTTAAATACGAGTAGTATTATTTCTAATCTTACTAAATATTATATGCAAAAGTTTATATGGATGCAAGTTAAGAGTTTGTAGCCTAAACTGCTGACCAGATCTGGATGAAATTTGGCATAGATGTAGAGGATAGTTTGGAAGGTTACTTGGTTTTTTTAATTCCACGAGGATGCCGTCGTGGGCAAAGCTTTCCGTAAGTCTAGTGATGATTGTACTTTATTTTATTAACAAATTATTACAATATCGTGATATATTTAATGTTCTATGTACATTAACACTTTAGTTATTTAATTCGACCGTTTCCCGCTAACCGCGCGTCGTCCCATTTAACTGAGCCAGTTAAAAATAACCGTCGGCATTCCTGCCAGAGATACTGTACTGCTTTTGCCAAACATTTAACCCTGTCTGCGTTTTATTTTATAAAAAAAAATCATTCTATAATAGTGCTTTATACGTAGTGTCTTCTAACTCCGCGCCCTGGGCGGGATTACTAACGCCCTCATTTTAATTATGACTTTAAGATGAAAGGTTTTATGCTACAGTACTTATCAGATCCGCCCTGGGCGGTAGTGAAATCGCGCCCTAATTCCAGCACTTTTTATTCTCATCTTCTTAGCCTTTTCCCTACCGTGGCTCACAATATGTACATTTTCATATGTATCTATACTATTATAATAAAGCGTAAACACACACTTCTTTGTTGCCTAAGATGTCAGCAATCACAGCATATTTTTGAATACTTACTTTTTTAATAAAAATCCCTATACTTACGTCACGCTTTAGGCTATATATTTTTACGCATTTAAACTTAGGGGTAAATATTTTGGAATAAACCCTAATGTGGGAAAGAGACCATAAGTTGCTACCAACATTAAGGAAGCAAGGTTGCCATGGTTTGTCATCGTGTCATGTCATTTTGACCTTTGCAATTGATAATTTGACAATTGTAACAATAAAAATTTCACAATTTTATGCGGATGAAGTCACACAGGAACAGCTAGTGTACTATATTCAAACAATCCGTTTTTTAAATTAAGTAATTAAGGTAGCTCTTGACGACGATCCCACCTGAATGATGCAGTCAAAAATGGTACGCCCTCCAGCCATGCTTTCTTATGTCTTTTTTTCGTACTGTACTTCCTTTGCCCTATCATTGTGAATAATAGCATGAAATAAACGAATGTTCTTAACTATAAATAGTGATAATTATTTGTATTTATCAGGGCTAGTTTCATCTCCAAGGCCCTGAGCAAGGTTTCAACAGCCCCCCTTAACTGCAATACAGAATACAAAAAATGGCATTCGTTGCGCTCTGTTCGGTGCCCCATCACCTCCGGCGCCCTGGGCGGTCGCCCTCGCCCTACAATAACATGAGTACTCGCAATTATCCGATTAGAGGCTTGCTATAGTTACTCATTTTAAATTTTTCTCTACAGAAATTCAGTTTCTGTGGTTCAAAATGGATACCTAAATGTTACGATAAAATTTTCTCATAAATCATATCGCTGACTACGCGCTACTTTTTTTTATTGCCAGTTGGAATTTACTGAAATTATTCAATATGTTTTTATAGCTATTGGTTATGTGATATTGTTTTTTATTTTTTTCATACCTAAATCTGAAGGAATCTTTCGGCGTAATACTGAAATGGCATTTTAAGGTTACAGCGTCTAAATCATAAACGCTTTAACTCCAAATTCCATAAAAATAACGTCTGACAGATTGAATTCAGCCGTTAGACACAATGAAAGTCTTATGGTCGGTTTCCCAGCTACTTTTAATCGTTTGTTAGTATTTTTGCTTTGATTACTTTATATACTGCGTTTCAGATGTACTTAACTTGATTTTTACTCCATCGAAACGTACTCAAACCCGAATGAATCAGTAGGTAAGGATTTATTTTAAATGGAAACTTCAGCAATCCAGTAAAGAAAAAAGTACTTAAAAAATTATGACTAGAATAGCTTTTGCCCGCGACTCCGTCCGCGTGGAATTAAAAAAAAACAAAAGTAAGTAGCATATGTGTTCTTCCAGACTATCCTCTACATCCATACCAAGTTTCATCAAAATCCGTTCATCCGCTTAGGGTACAAACTCTAACAAACATCCATCCATCCATCTAAACTTGCGCTTTTATAATTATGACTAGATTAGTTTAACTAGATTCTCTTTGGAAGAAAGATTATATGTATATTTAGTGTAATCGATAATTTTTAAACATTATAAGCCAGAATGGTTCTAATAACAAGAGTACACGTGTAGCTGGCACACTAGTTGGAATTCTAGCTACTACTCCATTTTCCTGGCATATGTTTTCTCTTGATTTACAATTCGGCGATAGCTTTTAAGAATATTCAGTCTTTAGTCCACGAAAGAACAAAAAAAACGTAAACACGCAAATAAAACTGTGCTTTTTAAACTGTCGCGCCCACGACGTAGTGTCATAAAAAAGTCACACAAACCCACACAAGCCCTACAAACTATTCATACACGTCAAGCACACACACATCGAAACATAAGGAAACTAACAAAACACACACATATACAGAATAACATCCTTATAGATCGTCTATTATTCATTACACACACATTGATGTTATTTACTCCAAAAATGACGCACACATGCACATAATTCCTGTATGTGAATGCAACATGAAAGGTGTAACGACAGGCCACGCACACTGATGTATTTATTTGCTTGGTGTGTGTAAGTGGGTCACAGAGATAGGAGGGACACGTGTTGGAGGGCCAGCCCTTTATTGCTGTACAAATCTAGCATAGAAATCCTAGGATTATATATTTTAAATAGGAAAAAAATCTTATCAATAACCTTATTAACCTTTTTTGTACTTTAATTTTACTTAAATAAGCGTCGAGGTTAATTTTTTTAGCATTACTTTATTTTTCTATACTAATATTATAAAGAGGAAAACTTTGTATTATTGTATGTATTGAAATAACTCCAAAACGGGCCGCTTTTAAAAATTCTTTCGCCGTTATAAAGATATTTTATAAGTGAATAACATAGGCTACATTTTTTATTATTATCTAATTTAACGCGGGCAAAGTCGCGAGCAACAGTTACTATTAAATAAATAAACAAAGTTGTAACTATTCGAAGTAACCGAAAATTGTACTGTGCAAAATTATACTTTCAAACCTTTACGAAATTTTTACCGAATACCGATAGGTTGCAAAGCCACACTAATTTCAATAGCAATTATCTTCAGTCACGCGTAACAAGAATTGCATAAAATAATAACATTTTAAGACATTATTTGTAAACATGATAAAAATGACAAACCAAAAAACAAGCAAATTAAAATAAAATAGATGCTAGTTATATCAAACCAAGCATAAAAGTAATTCTCTATAAAAAATTACGTTGTATTACATTTATTTCGACAAAATATATGTCAACAAAAAATCATTTTCAAATACTCTGACAGTTTAATTTTTCAATTCCTTTACATGAAATAAGCGAGAGTAATATTAAAAAAATATTAAGGCCCTTAGCACAGTAATAAAGGCCCGGCGCCGGCGCATCGCTGGGATGCTATCGTGCTGGGAGCGTTCACCCGGCCTCCTCCCCTCCCGCGGGTCACCGCGCCGCGGGAAAATTGCCTTTTCATTGTCAAAAAACTCGGCTTAACTTCCTTTTGAC
Source organism: Papilio polytes (assembly GCF_000836215.1). NCBI lineage: Eukaryota > Metazoa > Arthropoda > Insecta > Lepidoptera > Papilionidae > Papilio > Papilio polytes. Next base: position 1,641,146 of record NW_013525336.1, on the reverse strand, counting down.
AGGTTGTTAAAAGTACTGGTCGTTTAATTCAAGTATTTTTATAAATAAAAAGCTGTGAAAACAATCAGTCTTAAATATGGTGCTTCAAAAGATTCAATAATATTTTTTACTATGGAATAATTTTTTAAATGCAATAGAGATCCGTAGACGAGTCCATTTGTATTCCATAGAAAAAAAAGCTATGCAAGAAGGAACGTCTAATCATTAAAACGTAAGGCAAAACTGAACCTAGGTCATAAATTAAATCAGAAAAACATTTATGCCCTATTTCTGGAGTTTTTTTTTATTAATCAATACGTAGTGATAGTCATGAACTAAGTTTCAACGGCGTAAAACTCAAGTTACGTAGTTCGGAAACGCATTTAAAGAAGCTATGGAACCAAAAACACTGGTGGTTAAAAGTAGCTGGGAAACCGGCCCTTAAAGTCTGTTATTTGTCCTAAAATAGGCCACAAATTATTATCAACTGAAATATGGGTACATTCCATAAATCTACAGTATAAGAAGATGATATAAAAACTTGAAAATAGATTTAATTCTACCATCACAGTACAACACACTTCATCCGGCAAAAATTATTCACGGTATGCATTAGCTAGCAGGGTACCAGGCGAACATGAACGTAAGGCGGTGCTGTGGAAAGCGGCGCGAAGGACGCCCGGGTGCTGCGACGAATTTCACCGCGACCACGCAGTCGACTTATGCAGCCCTAGTTACTTAAATCAGTTTGCTCACCGGTTATTTAAAAAAAAACAAAACAAGTTGAGTTTGTCTAGATGTTTGTTATAAGAAACTCCTACAAAACTTTTAATAATTTTTAAATAAAGTCCTTTTAAAATCCTTAAATAAAAACACGTAAAGTAAAATCTCTTTTATCTACTCTCTTATCATTAGAATAACCAAATCTATTGGACAGATGTGATATTTTTTTAATTTAAATGATTACAATGAAGAAAAGGAGTAAAAGTTTAGTATGGTATGGACATGTTATGAGGAGGGATCAATCCTATGTTACAAGGAGAACGTTAGTTATGAGTGTGGAGGGGTACACCGGTAGACGTAGAAAAAGATGGATGGATTGCGTAAAAGGTGACATGATCAAAAAAGGAGTGATGACTGAGATGACGTATGATAGAGTTATTTGGAGGCCAAAACCTGTTGTGCCGACCCTACGGGAGTAGGATAAGGAGGTTGATGATGATTACAACCGCTAGAAGGAAATCCAAAGAGAGATCTGAGTTTAGTAAATTACTGTTTTCCTTAGTTATAACTAGTTTAACAGTGGTAGAGCCCGCTTTAACATCTTCGCACGAATTGGTCGGCTGGCACGCTGTAATACCACGAACACACGAGACAGGCATGAAATGTGAGCAATTGCGCGTACAGTCTGATGATTGAGGTGCTGGACTCCCAGCTTTAGTTCCGTTTCTTTATAAGAATCCTTTTTTTTATAAGAATAAGCATAGAAAGAATCTTAGAAGAAGCATAGGAAGGGGAAATATCCTATTTATGTGCGTTTCCTCCACCGTCGATTAAGGGTAGGCAACGTATCCGCTATTGCGAATGTCTATGGGCAGCGATCGCTTTGTCATTTTGACGGATTCAGGTGGCCGCTTGCTCGTTTGCCACCTTATGATATAAAAAAAGTTTATTTAACATTCAATGATTTTACTAAAATTTAACTTATCTACGAGCTTATTCAAACCTGCGGTGAATGATTTTAAGGCCGTTAACACACATCAGGGGTTCAGGGTAAATGATTTTGAGTCCATCAACACACAACAGGGGTTCAGCTTTGGACAACGATCCCATTAATCGGTTGATGCCATTAAAATTATCAACAATGCAAAATCATTCTATGACGTTTTCTTATCATATATCTTGTTTATCTATTGATTATCTGTTAATTTTGCATTCCCCTGTTAGATAACTTTATGTAACTTAAGTAAAGGCTGTTATCTTAAGTCAGGAACTTAAAACCATATATCTATTAATGTTAATCTAATCGACCGACGTGGCCCTTATTGACCAGTCTTTGTATGGCATATTCGCGGTAAATTCGCTTACAATATCTGGTAATAACCAGTTCAATAGTGGTGGGAAATGACGGCAAAAGTGGGGGGTGGGACAAAGACTGTAACCTACATTCCTCCCCTCTTATGGTAACAAAGACTAACGATAAATAGACATGACAATAGGTAATAAACATTCAGATGTTAGTTTACAACATTTTGCAATTCAGTAACAGGATTGTAATAAATTTTCCAATGTCTAAAAAGATCATTAAATCGCTTGTATGTTCCTTTTTAAGGGAATTGGTAGGGGCAATTGGAAAGTCCCTAAAGTTATACTAAGGGATTTTTAAGGTCTCTGTATGCGGCTGTACATTTTATAATTTCCTAAGAAATACTTTCATAACTTTCATGTCGTATCACTTTTACTTTTAATTTCTTCAGATTCATTACGTATTGCGTATAAGTAGATAACGCACGTGCTACCAATGCTTCTATCGCTCACGTGTACACGACACACAGGCATTTTATATAAAAATCAATTTATGTAAAAAAAAATACGGTGTGTTCGATTGTATTTTTATTTTTTACTTTTCTGTCATGTCTATAATTCATTTAATCTATGTAATGTCGCAACAGAGTCATCTCGTCTCGCTCTAAGCTGGCTGTATCTTATGCAACCTTTCTCTCTTATGCAACCCGCTGACCGACATTTGGCTTGATGTTACACAACACAATTGTCTGGCAACCCCCATTTTTGGGTTTTTATGTTAGGGCACTAGAGAATGTTCGCTAACTATAGACGGATAAATAGTACGATTAATATTACTGGCCCGGTAGAGACTATTGCGGTTAGTTCTACCACAGATATAATAGATTCTACCTAAAAATGACAACCGACATGACAAGACAAATTGACGTGGGGCCTTCAAAAGGAGAGTAAACAGCTACCTATGCAGCTACCAAAGCTAGCGCGTACTATCTTTCGACTGCATCGTCACTTCCTTCAAGTGGGATCGTGACGTTAAAAAAGACAGCTATAGTTCTAAAAGATGTTTATAATACTTTTTTAATATTTAAGAGAAGAACTAATTTATGATCTTATTACATTTGTCGTAAGAGGGAATGTTGAACGATATTTCTTACTTTTCCTTAGCGTATTTCTCGTCAACGTCGCACGATGTTTGTTTCCTATGAAAAAATTTACCTCTGAAGAAAAAATTACATTTAAAATTAAAAAAAAAAACTTAAGAACTAGTGAAATAAGTTAACTTAAAATTAAACCAACAGTTAAACTATACTTAGTTTTGTAAGACATTGTTTTAACCAAAAGGTTAAAATTAATTAAATAAATAAATAAATAAGTCTAGCCCGTATTCCGAGACTCCCTTCATTGTGTATACCGGGTTATCCACTAAATTACGCCTTTACTAAGTTTCAGGTTTGTGCTCACCCCTTTATGTCACGAGATCCTTCTCATACTGTTTAGTCATATTTTAGCCACATCATTTTCTGTCTTAGTAAGATTTGTGTTTTAAAACAATTTAGAGTGATAGAATGGGCGGCGAACGGGCCAGAAAAGTTTATCAGACTATAGTTTCAGCAGTTTTTGCATCTCGATTTGCAGATCTCAAGCGTTTGTTTTTTAACGGAACTTGTATACGTAACACAAATTAATTGTATGCCGAATTTATTTTCGATTAATCTTTTTACGCTCTTATTGTATTTATTATTCATGTAATAGAGCATTTTGTATGATTTTTTGCACTGAGTTTTCAAGAAAAGTTTCAATTCGAAAGTATAAAGTGTTTCCTATATACCTTTATCATTATTCTGAATTACAAACATACGTATACAAGTTATTTTTCGTGTCTTCAATCTTGTTTTTTTATCTTTCCTTCCCACGATATTACGTCAACTGTCTCTCGTTGGCGCGAAATTAAAAAAAAAATATTAGTATCCTATGTGTTCTTCCTGACTGTGTTCTATCCACAATTTCATCGAGATCCGTTCAACAGTTTAGGCTACAAACTCTAACAAACATCCATCTAAACTTTTTCGCAGTTATAATTAGTAAGATTAGTAAGATGAACATTTGTAGAGTTAGCTATAAAAGCAGGAAAAGGTAAAAACAAACAAACATTTACGTTATATGCATACGTGACCAAGTTGTGTGAATCTTGTATGAATATGTGTGATTGTAAGAAAGTGAGCAAACGAAAGCAAAAGGGAGGACGTATCCTGAATCCGGTATTGGCGATGTCCGCGAATAATAACTAATGACCGCCATTCACACCGTAACACACAAAGAAGAATTTATAAGCGTGTATTCGTACGTTTTTAATATCAGCTAGGAGCTGAATATGCTTATTTATAAACAAAGTTTAGAATCGGCACTTTTCATAAATTTATATGTGTAGTATATTTTTTCCGTACTACACAAAACACTTCTATACTAATATTATAATGAGGAAAGATTTATATTTTTATATGGATTTGATTAACGTAAAAACTACTAGGCCGATTTTTAAAATTCTTTTACCATTAGAAAGGTAATTTATATGTGAGTTATATAGGCTATATTTTTATTATTTTTTTAATTTCACACGGACGAAGCAGCGAGAAATAGTTAGTGTTTAATATTTATGCAAACACGATGACAGCATTTTGTTATAGAACATAAAATCTGAATACAAATACAAATAAAAATATATTCTTTGACTTTTAAAACTGTTACTGTCATTTTAATTTATTCTTTTACATTCAATTATAATCAGAGTAGCCTTTATTGAAACTCCTACAACGGTGTGAGAGACGGCAGCTAACGGTTTTTCTGACTCAGTCTATAAGTGGAACTTGTGGATTTTTATTAAAACAACTAAATTATGCGACACACTTTTCACTGAACAGTCATCTCGTTAGACTATTATTGCAAAATACGACGCAATACATAAACAATAATAAATAATTTATGCGTGCTTATTTTGGTCCCCTTTCCCTACCTTTCCTCTTAAGGAAATAAAAATATAGCGTCCCCTCCTCCGTCGATTAAAGGTAACGCATCTGCAAATGTCTATGGGCAACAGTCGTTTCGCTATTTTGGCGAATTCCGATGGCAGCTTACTCGTTGTCACCTAAAAATAATTTTAGCTGTACCTTACAAGCAGGTTACGATTGTCGGAAAAACATTTATAGTCTATCTGTTTTTTAAAAGATACTTTTTCAATGTCATTAAATAAAAAATGAAAAAAAATATGTTAGTTTTTTTAAGAGTAAATATTATCATGACCAGCAAAGATAAAAAAAAAGTAAAAACTTGTAGATATTTATTTTTCAATGTATTACTTATTCAAACGCTATATAAGTCGTGTATAAAACATTACATAAAATAAACGAAAGTAGGTTTATAAAACGAAGCCGCATGCATTCGCTAGTTTAAAAATAAAAACAATCGCCATACAAAGGTTCGTGTCAATTCGATTTCATAACTCCTACGAACGTGAGTCCGTAAGGCTCCGAATCTCTTTTAGCGGAACAGCCAAAGCCTCCACACATATGCCACAACAAAACAACTCCTAACAACACGCAAAGGAAACAAAACTCTATTCCATTCAACACAAATTTTAAATTACATAAACTATAAAGTCAGATTTACTACATTTTGTAAAACAAACACTTACTGTGACAAGGTTCTATACAAGAAAGACAAATAATCCAAAATTGCACTTTATTCCTTAGAACATAAAGTGTAATTTGGATTGTACATGAGTGTTGAATAGTGTCAGAGTTACAGTAAACAGTTTGCCCTACAATGAAAAGTGAAAGTACAAGCGTTGCTTCGCCTCAGCGGGGCGGGGGAGGGGTTAACCTGCGCACTAGCGGCATAGAATGTAAATGCGGATTTGGGCGTTTTGATGACCCGAAGTATACATACGTCATTGGTAGTTTTTCCTTTCTATATATTTTGTATTATAAATGTTATAACATGGAATTCATGTGGAAGGGTACATCGGTAAAAGGTGACATGATCAAGAAAGGACTGGGATGATGTATGATAGAGTTATTTGGAGGACAAAAACCTGTTGCGCTTCTACGGGAGTAGGATAAGTAGGAAATCATAACATGGATTTCTATATGAACTAGCTTTTGCCCGCGATTCCGTCCGCGTAAAATAAGTGTAAACAGCCTAAGCGATCTTCTATATGATACTCTAAATGTATGCCTAATTTCAACGAGATTCGTTCAGTAATTTAGACGATAAAGTATAACAAACATCCATCTTTGCATTTTATAACACTAGTTTTCGCCTGCGATTGCGTTCGAATTAAAATGATTACCTTTAAAGGCGTATACTTTTGAATTAAAAAAACAATACTTAGGGCCTGTCCCATTACTGGCTGATAGAGGCTCAGATAGCTTAAAAATGACTTATCTGCCAGTTAAAGGAACAAAATCCGATATTTCCATCATATATTTTAAACGTTCGATTGTTATCAGACAAATTACAATTTGGTGGGACAGACCCTTAGCTGCACAGAAGACCTCATCTAATCAGGAATACGAGGATATATGTAAATATATTTAAATGTGTTCTAATCGGTTGTTAGCCAAGATTTCCCAGTTCCATGATACCATTTCGTTATTTCCCTAGACAGGCAACGTTGAACAAAGTTCTTGATACGTAACTTAACTAGCGGCCCGACATGACTTCACACGGATGTACAGTCTGCATGGTAATCCACAAAAATCTTCATTTATGCAGCTGATTGTACATTTATATTAAATATTGTACATACTTATACTTATCTAATATTATGAAGAGGAAAGATTTGTATTTTTGAATGCAAATAACTCAAAAACTACTTTGCCGATTTGAAATATTCTTTCACTATTAAAAAGCTACGTTATCACTGAGTAACATAGGTTATATTTTATACCACGTGGACGAAGTCGCGAGCAACAGCTAGTGATTAATATAGCCTATGTTGTTTAGGGATAAAGTAGCAATTTAATGGTGAAAGAATTATGGAAATGTAGCCGCTTTCCAGTTGCTTCGTTAAAATATGAGTCTTTAATAATAACGTTGAAAAGGTTATAAATGAAAATTTATTCTAATTAAAGTTTATTAACCTTCCTGGAAGCCTCAATGTGTGACAATACTTTGCAAATCGTACGTGCTTCATTAAGCGTTTCTTTGCCAATGGGATTTTATTGCCCTTGACATGACATTGTGATGCCCTCTAACTTAACTCCTTACTCTTGTCTAAAATCAATAGTATTTCCTACTAGCTTTCGCCCGCGACTCCGTCTGCGTGGAATTAAAAAAAAAACAAAAGTGAGTACCTTATGTGTTCTTCCAGATTATCCTCTACATCTAAGCCAAATTTCATCGAGATCCCTTCAGCCGTTCAGGCTACAAACTCTAACAAACATCCATCCATCTAAACTTTCACATTTATAATATTAGTAAGATTGTTTTGGTATTGCAAATAAAAGACTATCGTTAAAATAGTGTAGTGAAAGATATTTAGGTTTGACACATAACCAATTTGACGTCGCGTCGTTATTTTGACTCTGCCGTCGGTCATCCTAATTCGTTAGTTGTAGGTGCCGCCACCTACAACCCAATCGCGCTCGGTAAATTTCGACGTGATCACCGCAGACCTAGGCACGTTCTTGACTTCCAAGACGATGCAATAACAATCGCTCAGGCTAGGATTAAACATATACGCAAACAGACAACACGCCGTAGTCGCTGTCGACTACGGCAATCATTCCCGCGATACGGCCTCATAGCAGGCAGGTTTTCTCCTATCAATGATAGAAGCGTTGCTGGAGTTTCTTCCGCCACTTCTTCTCCCAGCGCTAACGCTTTCCGAAGTGGTAGTAATGTTAGACGTATTAATATTAATCAGATAGCAGCAACCGATCAAGTCGAGGTTCGGCCCTCTCGGGCGCCCTTGTATCGGAATGCTAAACGCGTAATGAGTGACAGCCCAAGCCGAGGTCCCCCCTCGGGGGCCCTTGTGCCTAGTCACTCCATGGAGCGTCCACCGAAGCGATCTAAGAGCTCGGTGGCCTCCCAATCCGGTAATAATAACAAAGTAACGGCTCGTGCCGAGGCTCCTGAGGGAGCCCTCGAGCTCAGTTACTCATAAACGAGGTTTAGGCTAAGCGCCATCTGCGCTCGGCCACCTAAAGCCCGGTGAATCTGTAAATGCCTCCTCAAGGCAAACAGTGGCCATTCAGTCACAAAAAAAAAAACAATTTGACGTCATTAAATCAATTTGCCGCGGTCAAAGTGTTAAACGTGGTTAAACAGTGGCTATCTACATATTTTTTTTAATTTCTTTGTCTATCTAACTATCTTATATATATTATAAATGCGAAAGTTACGATGGCTGGATGGATGGATGTTAGCGTTTGTAGCCTAAACGGCTAAATGGTCTCCATGTTTAGTAAAGGTTTAGAGCATAGTCTGAAAGAACACATACACTACTTTTTATGCCGGGAATAGTTACGGTTCCCGTGGCATTCATTAGTTTAGTTTTTTAATGTTTACTCGATCATTCTGCACAATTCAACATATCTTATTGTAATTTGGCACAGATATAAAACAAATTCTGAAGTACACATGGGATAAGGTTCATCCCCGAGAAATGTCCGCTTCCCGAGGGATACGTAGCGTACGTAATTTCGTTATTTATATAGTTCGTAGGTTTTTAATACAACGCGAACGAAGTCGCGGGCAACAGCTAGTATATAATAAAACGTACACACATTTCTTTCTTATGTGAGATGCCATCAATCTCATAATTTTTTTCTACCTATATGCTATATATTTTCACGCTATTAAATTTAAGGGTTTAATAAATTGAAAGGAGCAGAAACTAAAAGCCAGTAGCAAGCAAAAAACAAGATTGCCATGGTAACGGTAATTGTTACTAATGGCAAAGACTTTGTTGTCATGTGCATTTGAATTTTGACATTTGCAAATGGAAGTTTTACAATTGTCAACAATTTTTAAAATTTCATACGGATGAAGCCGCACGGGGACAGCTAGTATAACATAAAACTCACCGAAGTAATGAACGAAACGTATGACTAAACTAGCAATGCGTTCACCCGGTTTTCCTTTATCCTATGATACACAAAACTCGTGTTAGGCCGGTCTTTGACACCAGGTGTCAGCGCCGCTGCAGATAAGTGCATCGGCCTGGGCAGGGCCAAGGGCCTCAGCACAGGCCCTTCACCCCGGTGAAAGTATTAGTCAAAAACCATCTCGCCCATTTCGTTCGTTCACTCCTACAGGACATAGGCTGGAGTAGAGAAGACTTCATACTACAAAAAAATAATTTAAAATTAACGCGTTAAAAATCAACAGCGTTGTTGAAATACATATCATTTTAAAGCTAACAGAAAATTCAAAACTTTATAAGTAAATTTATTAATCTTTTTTTTTACATATTTAAAGCAACTATTATCAAGTGCTCATTATAGTGACAAACACTTGACTACTTCGATACCAGTACATGAAAGAATTTACTAATGTTATAGTTAGGATTTATTAATATTGTCGTCAGAAACTTTGACAATACAAAATTGCTTTTATCTAGCTTGTAAATAATATCTTAACATAAGTTTATAATAAATAATTTACAACAATAACTACTCCACACATCCGTTGTCCCGAATCTCCAAGGCTGCTAGATGCGGAAGAAAGCTCGGAAAGTGACAGTGGAATTCTTCGGCGCTCGCGCATCCCTCCCCCACCTTACCTAGGGGGGGAGTGCAATGCCTTTGGGCCATTTCTTTTGGGAAAATAAAACAGGACGGACGCGAGCAGTGAACTTTCGGGCACGATAAGACTGGGCCGCTTCCCGTCGGAATCTTAAATACATTTGGGATCTATAGAGTTCAAGCCTTTCTTGGCTTGTAAATTTTTTATACAGAGGTATACGAATGCGACATTTCAAAGACGTGTCTCTTGAAAGTAATTCCTTCATATAGTTAGGATCGGCTGTCGTCTTGAAGTAGAATTACGTATATATCATTAACCTTTTTAGTAATCATTTTTATTTAAACGTATGAATGCAGACGCGTTCATTATAAATATTACCATTGATAGATTTAAAAAAAACAAGCTTTTGCACGTGACTACGTCCGCGTGGAATTAGAAAAAACAAAAGTAAGTAAGTAAGCCTATGTGTTCTTACAGACTATCCAAACATCCAGTCATCTTTGTCAAATTTCATAGAGATCCGTTCAGCAGTTTAGGCTACAAACTCTGACAAACATCCATCCATCTAAACTTTCGCATTTATAATTTTACACCATAGGTATATAGGTGCAAAATTCTTAGGCCACATAATAGGGTATAATTCATACATCCTCGACTAAACTATCGCACAACGGTTGTGCGATTGTCGATTGTTTCGCAGCCAATACAACTGTTTAGTTGCACAACTAAAAATCAAGTATTGTGCGCCCCTCCATAAACTTATATGAATCAACGCGCGACTAAACAGTTGTGCGATAGTTCAGTAAAAGGTTGTCTAAGTGGGGTGCGAATTTAATTCTTCAACTGTATCCAAGTTTAAATTGCAGCTTATCGTAAATCGAATTAAAACAGGATGTTACATACAATATAGTTGTTAACCAGTTTGCATAGTTAACTAAACATTATTGAACTGCATTAGTCATGCTATTGACATTTAGTACTCAAGTTATGTTTAAGTAATGTGTAAGTTAATACAGTTAGCATTTAGTAAAGTGTAATAACAAACGTGTAATATTAAGAAAATGAATTTCTTTTACAACTACATGAAGCCCTGAACAAAGTAAAAAGTCGCAACCCTTAGATTTATTAATAATCATTGTTTCAACCCTTACTAATACCATACTTTATAATGTACTAGCTTTTACTCACGACTTCGCTCTCGTTAATTTAAAAAATAATACACAATATAGTCTATGTTACTAACAGATAGATAACCTTTGTAATGGTAAAAGAATTTTTAAAATCAGCCCAATAGTTTTTGCATGAATCAAATACATACAAAAATATGAATCTTTCCTCTTTATAATAGTATAGACTACCATAATAGCCATGTTAATAGGGCTGCCACAAATAAGTAAATTTATTTAACATTAGTCATAAATACAATAGAAAACTCAAGGCCGTTATATAATACGTATTATTTGATGTAAATAGAACGGAATAATGCCGACTAAGCCGTCGGTTTGGTGGCATCTGATTACCGAAAACTGCATAGGCGAGTGTCAACCTATAGGTCGACGTACTAGAGTGTACAGGCGAACGAAACATTGGACATTATTGCATTAAAATATTTTATAAGAAAATAAAATTAGTAATAAACAATCCTATTTCTGTGCTATAATTAATTTATTGTATTAATAAGACCTTAAGCATAGTGTTGCTGAAAAAAAATCCTTTTACATTTCTCAGAAATATTCTAAAAGACATTTCTAGTTAATACAAACAGTTGTAAAAGCAATTAAAACATTTATGGTCAATTTCCCATCTATTTTTAACCATTCGTTAGTGTTAATAGTTCGATAAATTCTTGAAATGCGTTTCCGAACTACGTAACTTCATTTTTAATCCTTTGAAATTTAGTTAAATCTAACACTATCGAATCACTAGGTAATGATAAAATAAATAGCAACTTCAGAAACCCAGCATTAAACATTTTAAAATCTCTTTTTTTACGTCAATTTTGTAAAATAAATATTAGAATGCGAGTGTCAATATTTCGTCCGACTGTACAGTTGCACGTGCAAGGACGGCGGGTCGGCGACCGACGCCTGCGCAGCCTCTGTGCCCCCCGCACAGCCTCCCTTCCCTCGCCCTTCTACGCGGGAAACTCGCTCTAACGCCACGCCGGCCCTAAGTACATACGTATTCTAGAATATTATACATAGATTATATACAGGAAACATAAATAACTAAAAACAGTAACGTTTTTCAATTCAATTTAGCCCTGAACAAAAAATGTTGTTACACATCGAATACAAAAATCGATTAAATTTAAACCTTCCCCATCCTAGAGAGTTGGATATTTGTAAAACAAATATTTAGATTAATTTAAAATATGAGCCTGTCCCAAAACTGTCTGATAGAGGCACAGATAGCTTAAAAATGACGTCACTGTCAGTTAAGATAACAAAATCCGATATTTTCAACACATATCTTACACGTCGGATTGTTATCCGACAATTTACAATTCGGTAGGACAGGTTAAGGTGCCTACAATCCCTAGATACTTTCGTAAGAAACTTAAAAATTAACCATATGTTAACAAGCATCTTCCTTATAATAAAAAAATATTTTTACTACTAGATCCCTAGTTCATCGTTGTGTCCCACATCACTGGCGACTCCCACAAACATTGGTATATTCTTGAATTATCGCAAAACAACTGAAGATCACCTGATTTTATTAAATATAATCACGGGTGGTCAAATGACTAATTTACAAAGAAACAAAGAAAAGCCAATTGTTTTATTTCGCAAGACAGACGTTCTGTGAAGTCGTTGGTCATTGTCGGCTTGAGTATTCGCTTATACTGCAACTTTTCAACGTACATCAATTCTCAGATATATTTAATGGTTAAAAATGTTGTATTTTTAGATATTAATGTAATTGTAATAAACTTCGACACTCACGACTTCAAACTTCAAAACTCCCGCCAGAATGCGTTATACGTCTGAATGACATTGACAGCTGTCATAGGGATGGGACGTCTTTGCTGACGATCTAGTGTTGCGCCGAAACCAAAGCAATACGATTTAGGGTCCTTCAATAAGCGAGCTTACAATCTCCTCAAAGGCCGGCAACGCATCTGTAGTTCCTGGGGTGTTCCGAATCTCCATAGGTGTCGTTGACCACCTCTGTGTTACCGAAGCGTTTACC
>NW_013525336.1:1617358-1627956 GCF_000836215.1 Papilio polytes | reverse complement strand
TTTATGTTCGTCTCCTCCTCCGTCGTATAAGGGTAGGCAACGCATCTGCAATTGCGGATGTCTATGGGCAGCAGTGGCCGCTTGCTCGTTTGCCACCTTATGTTATAAAAATGTATGAACTTTGTAACCACCGGTTGCTTAAATGACTCGATTTTAAGTTTGTCAAGCAGTAATTTTAATTTGTAATAAACTAAAATACTGTTTTTTTTTATTATTAATTCTTTTAGATTAAATGAGTCATACTTATATTATAAATGCAAAAGTTTAGATGTATGGATATTTGTTAGAGTTTGTAGCCTAAACGTCTGAATGGATTTTGATGGAATTTGGTATAGATGTAGAGGATAGTCTGAAAGATACATAGGCACTTTTTTAATTCGACTCGGACGGAGTCGCGGGCGAAAGCTAGTTATAATTATATTTTAATTTTAAGTGACCATGACAAAGAAATCGAATCTTGTATAAGTTCGATCGCCAACGAACGAAAGCGACACGTAATACAGTAATGGTGATTGAATAGTTGCTACAGGGTGTTACATAAGTGACCACAATTGTCAGGCAACTTCGACAACTGGACCGGAACGTTGATTATACAGGGTGATCCGAATATAAACAAATTAAAGATTTGTAAGTTAATAAATTATTGACTTAACTTGACACTATTGGGTATAATATTTTTTATAAATCTAATTAATAATCTAGATTGAACTATTAAAAAAATACAGAAAACGAAACAAGAATAAGAGAACTTAAATTTCAAAAAAAAAATCACATATTTTTTGTCGATTTGGTTAGTATCGAATCCCAATACTTTTTAGAAAACAAATGGGATCGAATTATTTCTTCAGATTAATAAATTACATAATTCATTTAATTTATTTGCGTTATAATATCTTTTAAATATACAGTCGACTAATAAATTATAAATTTTAAATTCATCTTTAATTTTAATTTTTCTTAGATGTATTTAAGATGTTTGTAAATCGGAACATCCTGTACATCCGCTCAAGACTCGACCACCGGTTTACGCAAGCCGTGCAAAATGAGAAGAATTGAACCACCTCTATCTACTTCCCGATTATTTTATGTCATCGCGCCCTAATTAATTTGGTTTTGGACCTTTTTTATTCATTTTGGAATACAATTACTCTTTTATAGACATAAAAAACACTTCAAGATTCCTTATAGACATTTGTCATGTCTCTTCAACTTACGGAGGGTCGGCACAGTATGCTGCTCTTCTATACATCTCTATCAGCCGTCATATCACAATCCACTCCTTTCATAAGCATATCCTCTTTTACACAATCCATCTATACTTTCTTCTGTAGCCATCCACATTCATTCTTAACACTTTCTGGTTCATGTCCCCATCGTCTCGTCGTACATGTCCATACCACGCTACCCTTTTGCTTCTCAAATTTCTTGTCATCTATAAGTATAAATTTCATACTATTATAGCGTTCTTTGTCTTCCTAACCCTAAATATTAGACGTTTTTCATCTTCATAACTAAGAATTCCCGTGTAACTTATATACGTGTTAGGTAATAACAATTTGAGAAAATAACTAACTAATGTTAAGAACAAAATTAGTACAGTGGTGTAGAATTAGCGCAACTCTAGATTGTCGGCATAAACGTCACGTCCCTAGCTGACAGCTGTCAATGTCACTAGAAGTATGGATAGATTGGCGCGCAACCTGAGTCCTGACGAGAAGTGTTACTCTGAGTTTAAAGCGATAGTATCAATTAAATATATTGTCTAAAACTAAGTACATATATTAATGACTGAACCGTCTAAGACACAATAAAATAGTTTCCGTTCATAAAATTAACTAAACATAGAAGAAAAGATATAAAGTTTAGAAAATATAGGACCAAACATCTTATATTGCTTATTGCACCATATTATATCATGAACAAAGTAATTTACGCAGATTATAAAAATAACAGGCAGTCGTTGTGCGATATGGAAATCAATCACCTCTTAGGGAACACCCCACGTGTGTCAACATGTTACGAGGTCTAGAAATGACTGATAAATTTTAACCTATTAAGGTTAAAATGAACCAATCAAAGTATTACCGGACATTTTTAGTCTTCGAATGGTAAATCACATTCTATGTTAGTAAACTATAGATAATTAAATAATTATTAACCAACTAGCTTTCGCCCGCGACTCCGTCCGCATAGTATTAAAAAAAATAAAACCAAGTAGCCTATATGTTCTTCCAGACTATCCTCTACATCTATGCCAAATTTTATTGAAATCCGTTCAGCCGTTTAGGCTACAAACTCTAACAAAAATCCATCCATCTAAACTTTCGCATTTATAATAATTATTAAGCAATTAAAATTTTAATATTATAAAACGGAAAGATTTGTATTTTAGTATGTATTGATATAACTCAAAAACTAAAGAACCGATTTTTTAAAATGCCTTTACCATAAAAAGCTATGTTACTAATGAGTAACTGACTATATGTTTCATTTTTTTAATTTTACAGGGACAAAGTCGCAGCAGGTCATTTATACGATTAGATGGAGACAATTAGCTTTTGCCTGGAACTCTGTACGCATGAATAAATAACAGTATGTAACCTATTCTTCCAGACAATCCTGTACATCTATGCCTAATTTCTGCAAGATCCGTTCAACATTGAAGCTACAAACTCTAACAAACATCCATCAATACTGTCGCATATATACTTAGTAAGATTAAAACTTAAATGTGTGCGAAACGAAAAGCCAGGACCACGTTTCTGGTTCCTGTGACGTTGGGGATTTTAGGCGTTCCTGCTCGTTTATATTTTCCATTAAAAAAGCTGTTATTATAAAAATTTGCGACTCAAAATCTTATAGGAATATCCAAATTCGTTTAATTAGTTGTGGAATTCTGATAATTCAGTGGCTTTAACGATAAATTGTCGATTCATAACTTAAAACGTAACATCCTACGTTTTAATAAAAATGCAGACTGTTGACACTGTATGCATTTTTATCAGTCGTTGCAGTTTACTATCGTGCGATGATCTCTTCGTTTATTTTTTCCTGGACATGCATTGATAAGAAGTCTGCATTGCAAACGATGAGATAAAAATCCGATTAAATATTTGCTCAAAGGATTTGTAGTAGCGTAGCGACATCTAGGAGTGGCGCCGAGACAACTCGTCGTTCCATATGTAACGAGTATGCTAATATTGTAAATAGGAAAGATTTGCATTTTTGTAAGTTTCATGGGTTTCAATATTAATCCTTATCTAAATAAATGTGATTGTTGTCAGGAGAATTTAATGTAGAATAAAATTGTCATTTACAGTAATTAAATTGGACTAATAGTTTAGAAGATATCACAAACACAAACAATCAGGGCAACCGAAAAATCAGCACACAAACTACCGGGCTTTAACATTTGGAATCTTGCATCAGTAAATTTTTGTTATCATATAGATTACTACTAAGTTAATACTTTAGGTTGAAAAAAGGGGCAAACGAAATAATTACATAAAGAGATTCTTATATACGAGTACATTCGTGATTCATGAAATATTTCAATTTTTATTAATTCTATTATTTTATTAATTATTACTTTTTATTAATTTATTTCTTGATGCGACATCTAGTGATGAGTAGTGTAACTAACTACTTCAAGTTTTCGCTTTATAACTACAGATGGCGCGCGATTTAATAAAACAAAATTGAAGCGTAATTAAATTTCATAGAAGGTACATAAATAAAAACTTAATTTTTTTTAAATAAAAATGTAAAAGTATCTAAACGTCTGGGTTTTAAAATACTAATTTAATCACTAAAATTGAATAAAATAGCATTATATATTTAAGTAAT
The DNA here is from genome assembly GCF_000836215.1 of Papilio polytes. Classification (NCBI taxonomy): domain Eukaryota; kingdom Metazoa; phylum Arthropoda; class Insecta; order Lepidoptera; family Papilionidae; genus Papilio; species Papilio polytes. The sequence goes on along the minus strand of NW_013525336.1, from coordinate 1,624,110 downwards.
GTATGCTATCAAATCTTTCGCACGGGTTTTCCTGCTCGAATTTCTGTATTCATCTTTATTTTCATCCATGATTTCTTGCAATGCCATCATCCTCAGCAATGCCTCGGCTTCACCTTCACCATCACCTAATATTCGTTCATTAATCTGATTGGTCAGATTTATATCATCCATCAAACTGTCGTCCAAAAAACTATCAGTGACATCATCATTGTTGTCTCTTCTGTACCGTCTTCTAAGATTAAAACCAGCTTCTTTCAGCTTTCTCTTCGCTAAGTCTAGGAAAGTAGGAGAGCTGAGAGTCTCACGTAACCAGTTCTTTATTTTATTCTTCTTATCTTCTACTTGAGCTTTAAATCTGTTGGAAATTTTAAAATATTACTAAATGAATGTTGCACGAATGGGTCAGATCGCCTGGTTCAATACCACAACCACACGACAGTCGTGAAATGGAATTCTACGTTTAAATAAGAGTTCGTGTTGGAGCAGTATTTTAACCCCCTTACCTTCCCACCTTCTTCTTATAAGAGATGAGAAGTGACAATGGATTAGACGGAGATGAACGCATAGGAAGGAGTAATATTAATTTTCTGTGTAGCGAATGCATCTGCTTTTGCGGATGGACAGCGGTCCTTCACCGCTTTATGGTTTTTCAATTAAATATAAACTATGGTTAATGTTAAATATAGGTATGTATATTAATATATATTTTTTTAATTAAAACTAGCTTTCTCCCGCTACTCCGTTCACTTGGAATTAAAAGAAAAGTAAATATATAATATACGTAAATATAAAAGTAATATTCTTCCGCACTACTCTTTACTTCTATACCAAATTTCATCGAAATTCGTTCAGCCGTTTAGGCTACAGACTCTAACATCCATCCATCCATCCATCTAAACTTTCGTACTTATAATATTAGTATGGGTAGGTGTGGCATGTTATATCCAAGCGGTAGTCTGATTATTCGTATTAAAAATCTATCATGCAAAATAATATGATATGTAAAGAAAACTTTACATTTTTTTTCTCTTAGCAACGCCACAACGTTCTATATAAACGAAATATTATAGAATTAAACTCACTTCTGTAATTCTTTCTCTCGCTGTCTAGCTTTCAAAATCTTAGGCACAAGTTCCGGTTCATTGCTCGCTTCGTTCGCGGTGATCGTTGTTTCCACCCACGAGGTTATCTCCGAGACGCGGCTGTACACGCCCGGGGATTGTGGGTCGCCGCATTTCTTACCACCGAAGGATACTATTCCTAGAAGTATGCCGTCGCGGACAGCTGGACCACCGGAGTCGTGCTGAAATAAATCCAATCGATGATTTTCTACCGTACTACATCTTCTGCAAAACAGTCGCTATTCCTTTCTTAATTGAGTTATGAAAACATCCATGTGATCAACAACCATGGACATCCACAATACTAGTGAAACTACAAAAGCGTAACCTTTAAAGCCCCCTATACGATCATTTTTATCTGAACAGTCCAATGGTCTAGATAAATCTAACAAATCTGAGAACTATTCAATTCTTAGTTCTTTAGATGTCCTAAGTCGTACTGGTTTGGAAATAATAAGCTGATTGCATTAACGGTTTACAGCATTAACCCTTGAACCGTTGGAACAAAGTCCTTTCGAGTACAAAACGACACCTTTGTCTATATCGCACACTGTTTAGTCCCACTTTGATTCCTATGAGATCATATGGAGGTGCACTACCCGATTTTTAACTGTGCAACTAAACAGTTGAATTGGCTGCGAAACAATCGACAATCGGACAACAGTTGGGCGATATACTGAAAGGTGTGCGGCTCTAAAAGCTAACACTTACATTACAAGCATCCTTCCCACCGGTGGCATACCCGGCGCAGACCATGCGCGGTGTTATGTAGAAACGGTAAGCATGCTGGCAATCGTCCGCGCCCATCACTGGCACCGGCACGAACCGAAGCCGGTCAGGTATGTTGCCGTAACCTGATTGCTGCAATTCATAATACATTAGTCAAACAACCCGCACTTGGCTAAGCTATGGCCTAATCATCACAACGTAAGGTAGGGTCCGAGTCCTTCAGTGGGGAGTATAATGAGCTGGTGATGTTTTCTTCTACTAACTACTTTCAGTGATGAACAATGCTGAGAGAAATATAAGTCGAGCGGTAAGAGTTAGCGACAACGATTAAACAAAAACAATTCTTTCCTTCGTTAGTACTTGTAAAATTCGTATTTCTCTTAACTATTAAGGGGTTTAACTTTCACGTAAAAATACAGTTTGTGCTACTTGAAGATCGAGTGCAAATTTACTATTAATAGTTCACTCGAATGATTTAATATAATAATACTTGCATCAGTACTTCCCCAGCCTGTGACAATGAGAATATCATCCGTCTTGATCTGATAGTCTCTGGAGGGCAGGTTGAGGACCGCGATGTTTCTCCCGATAGGCATCGGCCGGTCTAGACGAGCGAGGGAAAAGTCGAAGTCAGCATTACCAGGCACGTAGTTAGGCGGGAAGAACGCCTGACAAAAAATATTAGTTTAACAAAATTAATAAACCCCTAAAAATGTACAAGTTAAATATAATTATAGAACGCCTGACAAAATATATTAGTTAAATAAAATAAAAGAACGACTAACAAAATAGTAAAACTTTGAATGTAATTCTAGAGCGCCTGACAGTAAATATCAAGTTAATTTCTTTTTTCAAATCTTCTACGTGACTTTCCCTTCAGTAATTAAGTAAGTAGAACACAGAAAACATTTCATTTTGCTTCTATCAATCAGAGAATTTCGTATATGTTTCATTAGATATTTCAATCAGAATGTGACGCTACCTTATTTATCCTCGCCTGGTAGCCGCCACGATTGTGAAACGAACTGCCCGCTCTAACGATGTAATTTATTAGTTTCTTTTGATCTCCGTCGAATGCTCTGCAAAAGAAATTGTTCTATTTAAGTAATTGGATCTAAGAAATGCGAACATGTTTATTTTGTCCGAAAGGACAACATTCTTTGCTAGAATTTTTTTAATGCACCTTTAGAATTCATCATAGCAATTACGAGGAATCAAATTTTGATCGAATCTTAACTTCAGGCGGTTTATATAATCTATGGCGTCCCTCTTTAAAGTAAGTCGATACTTCACCGGTATTACTTTTAACTTAAAAGAGAGACGTGCCAATACATTTTTCTTATTTACCCCTTTCTTTAATACCATCGTACATCATCACGTGTCTCTCATGGATCCCAAAGTTCCCTAGAGTCGTCACTTAGGGTACCACTAGTCGAAGAATTAGTGTTTCGTAAGTCTTAGAATGTCGATAATTACGATTCAAGACAATGTCCCGCGGTGAATATCCACTGTTCATCGATGACGGAGCCTCCGCACCAGTGGTTGCCGTTCCTGGAGATGGCCACGTTGTAAGGATACATGCTGATGCTCGTCTCCATACCACCGACGATGCGACGCGCGGCGTACGAACGGAAAACCAAAGCCAACTGTTTTTCGTCATGAGACTCTGAAATACCTAAGAGATATTGGGTTTTGTTAGAACGTTATGAAAGAAGAAAACTGAAATACACCACTAAAGCGCCGTAAACTAAAATTGATTAGAATACCATTTTTAGTGAACTTATGTTTTGATTAACCAAAAATTCTTCTTTTATTTTTTCTTTTGTATCATTGTTAAGATTTTTTTTTATATAAAATAAGTTGGCAAACGAGCAAGCGGCCACCTGAATCCACTAAAATGGTAAACGACCGCTGCCCATAGACATCCGCAATTGCAGATGCGCTGCCTACCCTTGATTGACGGAGGAGGAGACGCATATAAAGAGGACATTTCCCCTTCCTATACGTCTCCACCGTCAAATCAACTTTTCCGTCCCATCTTTTCCTCTTAAGAAAAGGGTGGAAAGGGAAAGGGGCTAAAATTAGGCCTCTTGCACCACACTCATCAGACGAAACGCGTAATTGCTTCCACTTCACGCCAGTTTTCTGTGTGGTCATTGTATTGCACTGGGCGAGCCGGCCCTACAGTGCGAAGATGTTAAAACGGGCTCTACCATTGTAAGAATATAAATAAAATACAAACCTAAGGAATCTCTTTCATCGCGGGTTATTCTATACCTAGTAGAAGTTTCGTCGTTGCTAAATTTGTATCTCGCTTCTAACAATGCTTTTATTTCTTCTCCACTGTCATCTTTTTTGTCAACTTGATCTGCTTCTCTGTTCCTTAATATTGGCTTATTATTAAATATATCTCCGTTTATTTCAATAACTTTAAAACTTATTACTTTATTAAACAATATTATTAAACTAAATCTAAAGTTCCAGCCTACAATATAATTATATTTTAATGGTATTTTCATTTTTTCCTTTTCATTGTTTACAGTTTTAATAACACTGTTTCCGCAACTAGCAAAGTTTAATTTTGTTTTTCATATAAAATGTTTTATGAGGTTTTTAACGAGCATGTATGTCGTAAATTCGAATGGCTTATAAGATTCTGAATGGTTACAATTTATATTATGTTCATATGTGCTACTGAGTATGTTTTTTTAATGTGAAATTTGGTTGTAAAATATTACAAATAAAGATTCTATTTTTAGGTATATATTAGGTACAATTAAAATACAATTACTTTCAAAATTTGTATTAAATTGTGAAATTAAGATATTTAAAAGTCATCTTAGGAAGCGACATATGTTTATTTTGTTAAGATTGAATATTTTTTAACTGAGTATTTAAAATAAATAAAAGAGGTATTCAAGTGCTTAAACTTACTTATTTAATATTTAAAAGGTGTATTCAGTTAAAAAAAATACTTATGACTCGCTATTCTCTGGAAAAACTTCTTAAAAACTGAGGTAAAATTTTTTTTTGTGTATGATGGTAGAGAACTCGAAAGAAGACGTAATACTCATCGAGAATATATATGTTTGTATTTATTTTTAATTTAATTTATAGCTTTGTTAAAATTTATTTAAAAAAACAACAAATCACAACATTCAATTACGATAAACGTGGCAGTATGGATAAAATCATTGCCTTTTCAGCAACATTTAAAAATAAAAAAGCTAGTTTGATGTATAAATGACAGCTGTGGCAGAATGGTGAACATTGCCTTATATGAAAGATGGAATAAACAAAAAATGTCAATATAATTGACTGATTTATATTGTCTGATCTTTTTAATTTAAATTTTTACTTTTTAATAGTGTTTTATTAATAAAAATGAGATGACAACCGCACATGCCACTCTAGTTGCTTTATCATTGTTAATTAATAATATAACATATTTATACGACAGTAAGTTTGCAGTTTTTTTTATTAAAACACACTTATTGCGTAGACTGACGATTATAGTTTTCCCAATTTTAGCACTCTTCCATCCTTTTCGTACAAGGAAAGGATGGGATGTGGAAGTGGCTTTAGGTAGGGTATTGGACGCTTAGGAGTAAAATCCTCTTTCTATGCGTTCCTCTACGCATTTGCAAATTCGAATGTTTATGGGCAGCGGTCGCTTCATTATTTTGATAAATACCTGTGACCGCTTCCTTGTTTGTCTCTGCTATATCTATACTAATATTATAAAGATATTTTTGTATGTATTTAAATAATCCAAAAACTACTAGACCGATTTAAAAAATTCTATCGCCATTAAAAACCTACATTATAAGTAAATAACATAGGCTATGTTTTTTTATTTTAATTCCACGTAGATGAATTCGTGAGCAACAGCTAGTATACTATAAAACATTTTAATCCAATGCGTTTATTTTACAGAATCTGTGATCGAAGATACTCTTTGTAAAACAAAATTAGTTTTCATACTCAGTATTTGTCTGTTTTTGTACGAAATACCGATTCTGCCGAGATATTTCTGGAACAAAAACACACCAATATCCTTTCTAATAGAGGTGACTTTTAAATTTTATTTTAACTGTTTTTTTTTTAAATATGAAGTGACAAACGAGCAAGCGGCCACCTGAATTCACCGAAATGGAAAGCGACCGCTGCCAAAAACATCCGCAATTGCAGACGCATTGCCTACACTTAACTGACGGAGCAGGAGACGCACATAAAGAGGATATTTACCCTTCCTATGCAGATGCAAAGGAGATCCTCCACCGTCAAATCCACTTTTCCTTCCCATCCTTTCCTCTTAAGAAAAAAAGCGGAAAGGGAAATGGACTTAAATTAGGCCTCCGGCTGGACTAAAATATCTGTCATAAATACATACACATCTAATCTAATCTGACTAGACTTAATCTCATCTCATCCCGTCACTGGATTAAGCTACAATTTAAAATACATTCCTTTAACTTTACAGGTAGCAATATCTTTAGCAGTTCTAGAATATTCTCTGATATACATATGGAAGTTTCTAGAAGACTATGTCCTGCTGTACTCTGATGACATTTTAGTACAGTTAGCTAACTTCCCCAGCTTGGAATGGGTGTACTGTAACGTGTGCTGTGGCAAGAGTGACTGCTCTGTGACGTTCGCACAATTGCTATTGAAGTCGTTAAGTTTTATGCTCATGATGGCTATCTGTGTTATTTCTTTTTCTAAATAAATCATCCTAATTACTCTAATATTCGTGATAAAAAGGACATGTTTAAAACATTTATTTATAACTAGTTTTTACCGCGACTAGCGCGTGAAAAAACTAAAGGACCTTCGCTGTAGGCACCGACAGTTTCGAACCCGTTGGGGGTCCTTCTTGAGGGTGAGTGATTAATAGGGCAT
>NW_013525336.1:1598964-1617223 GCF_000836215.1 Papilio polytes | reverse complement strand
AATTTATATACTATAATGTATCACGAAAGTTTTAATAAGTTAAAGAACCTTATGTGTTCTTCCAGACTATTTTACTTCAATGCCAAATTTCATCGAGATCCGTTCAGTCGTTTAGGCTACAAACTCTAACATCCATCCATCTAAACTTTCGCATTTATAATATTAATGAGATTGACAAGATTGTAGAAGTGAAGATTTTTCATGTTACAAAGTCGTGTTAAGTAACACTTGACTATAGCTTAAGCTACGCTCGTCTTTTCGACGACACATCGCAAGGTCAGGGTCATTGTATTGAGATGCACTTCGCTTAGTCAAGTTCACTCTAAGTTATTCCTATTGTATTATCTAGGTCACCATTAAGAGCTATGAAAATCAAGGGCCTTACCGTAAAAGGCAGTGTTTTTTAACTTAAACATATGTTGTGTCAACCCTTTTATACCGTGATGAGCGCTCAAAATTATTGTGTAGTCTGTCAAATACTACGCTAAATAAACTTACTTTTTACTAATATTATAAATGCGAAAGTTTAGATGGATGTTTGTTAGAGTTTGTAGCCTAAACTGCTGAACGGATCTCTATTAAATTTGGCATAGATATAGAGGTTAGTATGAAAGAATCCATAGGCTAGTTACTTTTTTTTTCTATGCAGGAGGAGGGAATCGCGGGCGAAATTTAGTAAATAATGAAATACATTAGGACGTATGTGTAGAGGAAATGTCCTTATTCTGTGCATTTCCTTCATTTGATTAAAGTTAGGCAAAACAACTAACATTAACTTAATCACAAAGTTTTTAATGGAATGTAACTAAATATGGGACATCCATAATGGGTTATTAAAATAATAACCACATAAGTGACTATTACTAAACGTATCAAATAAATATTGCTTAAAACAAAGAAATAGCATGTACGATAAACTTTACTCCCTTGTAATACAGTTTATTTTACTGTGAATGGAATGGAAAATCAAAATGGTATTCCTTCCTATATAGAAAGTGCAAACGCCAAAGGGTTGGCGCGGGACAGGAAAGGTAATTTCGCGTGTTAATTGGAATTGGTCGTTTTGTAAGCGTTTTTATTTTTAAACGATTAATATTGCCAGGTTTACCCATACTATTACATATATATAAGGGTATAAATAACTTGTTTGTTATTTTGTGAAAATTGAACAAATAAAAAATTCGTTTAAATTTTCACGAGAACGTAAAAATTGTTTAAAAAAATGTTATTCGATTTGAAGGCTTTTTAAATTTTTTATAATAGCAACACATTTTTAATTTCTTGTCATTTTTACTGAAAAAAAAATTACGTATAATACAAACATTTATTTTTAGTTTTATAAGACAAGTTGCTATTTATATTAAATTGAGGAAATTGCATCTATATCCTGGCAACATTGCAGGCAAACTGTTGCTGGGCGGGCGAGGGGTGACGCGGGGGCGGATAGCGGTCGCGGGGGTGGGTAACGGCTTACGCTACAATTTCCAACGTTAATTTATAGGGACATACATAGAGTTGTTACTCTGTAATTTGAATATGCGAACTAACATTGGACTGAGTTCTCGACTTTTTACATTAGAACATAGACACACGATTTTATAATCTGTGAGTTTCTAATGGCAGTTTTCTCTCGTTTTCCTAGCCTTATAAACAACAAAATATGTCGCTTTCCCTCTCATTAGTTTGAAAAACTGAGATAAAAAATGTTACATTTATGTACTAATGTTTTACCAGTAAAACTATTGTAGTTAACATTAAGACGATAATTTTGTACATTGCTGTAGTTATTTTTCTAACACACTTCTGTTAAAGTAATCTTTTCAAATTAATTGATTATTTAAACACTAATTAAAAACCTATTAATGTCTTAATACGATCAATACCGATGGTAAGTATCTCATTTTAGACGCTATTTTTACATTTAACTAGCTTTTGCCCGACTCCGTCCATATGCAATTAAAAAACAAACAAAAGAGAATAGTCTATGTTCTTCCAGACTATCCTCTAAATCTCTGGCAAATTTCATAAAGATCCGTCAGTAGTTTATTCTACAGACACTAAAAAACAGCCATCTAAATTTTCGCATTTATAATATTAGTAAGAATTATATCCCAATGGCAGCTCCATAGATATCAAATAACACCCTTATGTCAATCGAATGGCGCCTCCAGTTCGCGCCCGCCTTTCACCGTGGTTGGACGTCCTGTTAGGCGGGAAATGAAGCATGTTTTTACAACGATTGTAAATGTATAAATAAACATAGATAATTGTTATTAAATGGAATATAATTGACAATTAAGTGACATTAAGAAGAGCTTTAGAAATGGATAACATTCAAAGGTAAGTAATTTGAGGTTATAATTTGTTTTTTAGTAATTTATTTTCTTATCTTGTACTACATGATATTACAAGAAATGTACAATTTTTATATCATAGTAACTATAAGCAAATAGTAGTAAAATGAAATTATCTAAAGACAGACATTTTCAAATGTTATTTAAACTTGCGTAGGTGTTCCCATTGACCTTAAAAAGGATTTCTAGAATGTTCTAGAGAAAATATACATTTCAATTTAATATGGATTATACTCAATTGTGTTCTAAAAGAATAATTTATGTATAACTTTCGCCCGCGACTCCGTCCGCGTGGAGATAAAGAAACAAAAGTGAGGAGCCTATGTGTTCTTCCAGACTATCCTATACATCTATACCAAATTTCATCGAAATCTGTTCAGCCGTTTTGGCTACAAACTCTAACAAACATCCATCCATCTAAACTTTCGCATTTATAATATTAGTAAGGAGTAAGATTTATAACATTAGTAAAATGAGGGTAGTTCTAAAATGTTTTATCTCTCACTCGTCTGTCAAATCGTCTATCCGTTGGCAAACATGTTACCCAATCTGTTTTTTCTTAGCTCTATGTACATATCTGTTTGGCCAAATAACAAAGTTATAAGCATTCGCATCTTTTTATTCAAAACAAGGTTAAAAGAAAATTGCTTGACCATTTTATCCGAAGTTGTGAGCAACTTCGCAAATATATTTTTGAGTTGGTTTGTTTTTTGTTTTATCTAAAACAAGAGACTGTTATTATTTATTAGGTAACTGCTTTTACTAGGATTAGGAATGAGAAAAATGTAGCCTTAAACTGTTCCTAGTGATTAGTTTTATTGATCTATAGTTTCGTTAAAATGAAAATTATGTTGCACTAGCTGTTGCCTGCGACTTCATCAACGCAATATTATAATTGAAAAGTAGCCTATAATATTCCCGTCTGTCAGCTACCCTTCGGCCCAGCCGTTTCGGAGATTACCCGAAACAAACTCGGCTTGCGTACAGATAGACAGACAAAAAAAATTAAATACTATTTAATCTGGAATTTTGCTTTTGATATTACAAACAGACATTCCAATTTTATTACATGTATAGATTCAAATATATGTAACAAAACTTTAATTAAAGCATTATGCGAAATTAGCGTTAAATATAACGTCGGAGAGAAAACTAATTTGAACAAAGTACCAGGAGTACATAGCTCAAAAGGGTATCTCATTTCGTTTCGGCACATTCACAAGGTAATTTGCGAGTCATGATGGAATAGAAATAGAAACGTATCGCTTAGAAATGCTTTTCTCGTTGAGATTGAGAGCTCCTTTGAGTTCTGCGTCCTTGGTAGCTGCCGACGATATAATTGAAGGATACCCTAAAAATAACGATTTTGAGAGTACAGGCTCTTTTTATGTTTTTTTATGAAGATTTTAAATCGATTTAACTAATTCTTATTATTAAAATAATTCCATGTTAATTACTGTTAATAAAAAATTTCAAGTACTAGACTTTACAGTCTGGTTGAATACTAACATTTGCCCGCGACTGCATCCGCGTGGAATTAAAAAAGTATTTGTGCGTCCAATGTGTGACATCTGTGTTAAATTTCATTAAGGCAAAACTTATGTATTTTTGATTTAAGTATATTTTTTTTTAATCAGGAATGTTGCGTAATAATATTTTCCTATTGAGTTTTCAATCCAGTAATGTTTCAGGCTGAGATATTTTTATTATATTAGGAAACCACTTGAAAGAGGTCGAGGGTCTCTCGGCCCTTTGTAAACTCATCAGAGAAAGTTGTTTCAAAGCACCTGTTGTGAAGACAGTTATATTAAACCAGTGTTAGGGTCCTACGTAAACAATCGTAACCGCAGTTTTATTGTAAACTAGCTGTTCCCATGCGGCTTCATCCGCATGAAATTATAAGAATATTAAAATTGCAACTCCTGTCCCACTGGGTTGCCTGTAAGATATTGCTCATAGAAATAAGGCCGCCCTTGCACATATTTTTTAGTTTTAGTATAGTTTAAACATTTGTAATTTAATTTTTGAGAATAAAGTTTTAAATAATAAAATTAAAAAAAATTGTTACCATAATAACCTTGCTTCCTTAATGTTGGCAGCTTGTAGTTTATGGTCTCTTTCTCACATAAAGGTTTTTTTTTCTATTTATTTACTCCCTAAGTTTATTAGCATGAAAATATATAGCCTAAAGCGTATTGTAAGTGTAGGGCTTTTTATTAAAGAAAGAATTATTTAGAAATATGCTGTGATTGCTGACATCTTACGCCACAAAGTAGTGTATGTTTACGCTTGATTATTAGTACAGATGATTCTATGATCTATGCTTTTTATTTTTGTTTAATTTGATAAACGAAACTTAGTTACAATTGAATATTTAGAAACCAAAGTATAATCCTAAGTCTGTCTGAATGTATTTTTTTTAAGAACAAAACTGAACATTGTTTTTAATAATAATATTCATAGAGTTATCTCTTTTGCATATTTCTTGAAATCTAATTACATTTGACAAGTTATGCTTTCGGGTTTGCGTATAAAATTATTTTAGTAGATATTTTTTTTAGATACAACTATTATAAGACCTAGAAAGAGATTGATGTATTGTCTGAAACATGACGGTAATGATCAAAAAGGGAGTGATGACTAAGATGACGTATGATAGTTATTTGGAGTCCTCCTTTTGTCCTCGTAAGTTTTCGGTAGTTTTAATACATACAATAATACCAAACTATCCTCTTTATAATATTAATATACGAGTAGATGTGAAGATTTCGATGTATGGAAATTTGTTGTAACCTATATCTAAGATGGATCTCGATGAAAAACATAGGCTACTTCAAAATTAATATTGGACAGATGAAGTTGTGGGCAAACTCAATTAACAAAATCTCTGAGTGTGTCAGTCATCTTAAATTTAGAAAGTTTTATTATACTCAGATTTTATCGAATAAAAATTGTACTAAGCTTTTAGTCTGTACAAAGTATAAGTGGACATCGACGACGTAACATGATCACATCTGGCCGTGAATTATTAAACACATAAGCCTCGGATCAATATGAGCTTAAAGCGCTTCAATACAACGATTTTCTATAAATATACAGCCTTTATCCATAGCTCTCACAGAGGGTACAATTTCATGCATTTTGAACTTGTATAAAGGTTAGAGGAATTTATAAAAATAATGTTTGATATTTCTATGCTAACCTTTTATATCTAGTAAAAATTTAAAACTATTTAATACTAGCTTTCGCCCGCCACTCCTTCCGCGTGGAATTTAAAAAAAAAACAAAACTGAGTAGTCTATGTGCTCTTTCACACGTTCAGCAGTTTAGGCTACAAACTCTAACAAACATCCATCCATCTAAATTTTCGCATTTATAATATTAGTATGATTACACAAATTGCTTACGTTATGGGTAGTGTAGGGTAAAGTGGTATTCTAAAGGACAGTTTAAACGGGTTGTTTATTATATACGACCTGTTGGAAATACAGAGGGATTATCGTGAATATTCGTGTGAACGTTTGTGTAACGTCATCGATAAAATTTGTATAATATTTGTGCAGTGTCTACAGGGTGACTAACCAACGACAAACTAATCTCATACACATTTTATCGTATACGTTACGAATACGATCTCGTAACTGTTATGCAAATCGTGATAAACCCTTTATTGTATACAGCAGCCCAGCATGCTCACATTGTATGGCAAGGTTGTTTTTAAATACTAAAAGGTGTTTTTTAATACTAAACGAATGGCCACCTGAATTCGCCGTAAAAGCGAAGCAATCTCTGTCCACATACATCCGCAATAGCAGATGCGTTCACTCATAATCTTCTACTCATAATCAACAGAGGAGACGCACATAGTGGATGCCCCCTTCCTATGCGTCTCCTTCACCGTCAAATCCACTTTCCCTTCCCATCCTTTCCATATAAGGCAATAGTAGGCAAGGAAAGGGACTAATATCAGACCTCCAGTTATAGTATTTTTCGATATTTCGAATGCAGGGTTTATTTTTAAATTAAAAAAAATGTTAATAAATTCAATTTATATTTTCAATTTTCAATTATTTCCTATTCTATCTAATGTTTTACTGTCTTTAATTTTTTTTTAGCGTATATTAAAAAGGGAGTGATGACAAATGACGTATGATAGAATGGAGGACAAAAAGTGGGCTAAGATAGATGAGGATTTTTGGTCTAAATGAATATTTATTTTTTAATTAGAACTCTTCAGTGGTAAAATTTCATTAACAGACAGATTCATTTTGTCGCAATTCCGAGAACGAAATGAACGCGGTAGCGGTTTGCGGTCTGTATGAAAATAATGAGTGGAACTTGGAAAACTTTGTAAATACCGCCCGCGTTGGATCGTAAATCTAACTATGAAAACAAAACGAATTTCAGATAAAAAATATTTCAGTCACAGTGGATCTGATTACGAAAATTTGTTTTGAGTTAACTTTAAAATAATTATATTAAATGCATTTATATTTAAAGAATGTTTTAATATACCGCAAATTATTATAAGGAAAGAGACAAAGAGGACGACAAATAATAAGATGGGAAGACGACCTACCGAAGGGCTGGAGACGATTAGAGCGCGATAGATAGACGTGGAAGAAACTAGGGGAGACCTATGTCGAAGGACAACCTTACAATTGGGTGCTGGAAAATGAAAATGTACATATATAATGTAATAAAAAATAACTTTTTATTGAATTAACTCTTTATACTGTTATTAATAAGTTAGTTATATTGTAAAAAGTCAGCGACTAAAGATTTATCTATCTATATAAATTATTATACAGATCACCTTGTCTATAATTATAAAAATACTAGCTTTCGCCCGCGACTCCATCCGCGTGCAAAAAAAAAAATTAGTAACCCATGTGTCCTTCCAGATTATTCTTTACATCTAAAACAAATTTCATCGAAATCCGTTCAGGCGTTAAGGATAAAAATTCTAACAAACATCCATACATATCTAAACTTTCGCATTTATAATATTAGTATGAATAAATGATAGGTTATTTTAGTACTTTCAACAGAGGAAATGCAGTTTTAGCTCAACAAAACTATATATCTTACTGAATCTTAAGCAATTTTGTATTCAGGTAAAATTGCTGCAATTTTTTTCACAGGAGTCAAGATATTCCATTATTTTTACTTAATTAAGAATTATTCTTTCATAAGCTTTAAACAACCGTTGATGTATTTCGTATGTCAATTACTGGGCCCATTATCCTCTTCATTCAAGAGGATTATATCAAAAGAAGCGAAGTCCATTAGTCTTAATAAAGTATCCGAAACCACCGAACTTCGGTATTCGTTTGTGGCAGAAAAAAATATACTCCGGTTTCTGCACATATATTTTTTCATAAAAGTTATAGTTTTTTTTTAGGTTATAAAATATAAGTAACGTCTGACGAGTTTAAGTACATACTTAATTTTGTAATTCTAAAGCTAAGAAAGGACAAACAAAGTACAGTGAGAGTTCGAGAAATATATCAGGATCTTACAACAGGAAAAAGTAACGATTTGGCAAAACGCCTGCATTTCATTCAAAGTATTAGTAACTCAATTTACTAATGGAAATGTAGTTAAGTACTCCGGGAAAGTATGATAATTTCCAGCGAAAGCGACATTTTCTACGTTGAAAATATAAAAATAGTATCCCTAGTGGAAGTCTTGGGAATTACAAAAATAGGCAAAAAACTCCAATCTTACTAATATTATTTGGATGGATGATTGGATGAATAGATGTTTGTTTGAGTTTGTAGCCTAAACTGCTCAACGGGTCTCGATGAAATTTGACATAATCTGGAAGAACACGTGGCCAACTTATTTTTGTGTTTTTTTTAATCTACGTGGACGGAATCGCGAGCAACAGTTATTAAAAAAACTCAAATTAGAGATAGAGAAAGCCATATATTTCATAATTCAAAATTAAGATGAAATAGTGCGATTTTCATTTGACTGGTATCATATCGCACATCCCTGAACGAATGAACGAAAATTGTATATATCTCGTTCACTACAAAAAAGGTACAGAATCGTTCACTGAATGATAAATTACCAACGCGTTTGTCGCCATTAATTCTGTGAAAAAAGAACTACAAGGACGACCTTTCCCTGCGGGGATATTAACAATTTTTTTTCCAAGTTTCTCTGTATTATTAAACGAAATTCTTTATCCTTGGCATTGTTTAAACATTTTGTAAAATAAAACACGTCAAATATTTGAAAACCTGAAAACCAGCGCGACCTTCAGCGACAAGCTGGAGACTGCATCAACTGAGCCTTCTGCTTTTGGCCAAGATTTTTTTTGTAAATTTTTTTTGGTCAATAAATAGTGTTTTCTTTTTCTTTTATTTTTATTTGAAATTCTCTAAACCCTAGTTGATTACAACTATAATTACAAAAGCGCGTATGGAAAAATTACGATGGATTAAACTATAGTTAGAAATAGGTATATAACTAAGGGAACCCTTAGCTATGATTTAATGTAAATATTCCACTAAAGGACTGATTAAACGATTATTAAATAACAATATAGCAGTCAGGTTTTTAATTTATACGTAGTGTTAGATATTTAACATCGAAAAATTGGTATTTTACTTTTTTATATGTATTGTTGAAATAACTCAAAAACTACTTGGCATTAGAAAGCTGCACTAACGTTGAGTAACATAGGCTACTATTTTAAAACAGCTAGTTTCAAATAAGATTGATGATTAATGTGTATGAATTCTGGCAGTGGAAACCGACACTAAATAGCGGTTTACCTAAGTCTAAGACATAACGTTCTAGACTATATAGAAATAAATAGTATTTAGATCACCTCGCATGAAATTTTCATGAGTTGCAATGAGAGATGCATGCAAATTGACTGGAAATATTAATTTCATACTATCTTATGAATAAAATGTCGTTTAAGTTACATTAAAATTCATACAGTTAAGTATAATTTAAGTACTTAAATGACAATAATTTTCTTAAAATTAACAAATTCGACTCCTCTATAACTGTTGGATACTGCCAAAGACAACCTCTGTTTTCTTTTCAAATTCAACTATGTTATGGTATTTTGAATGAATGTAACGTCCGTGAAAGCTGACAATAACACTATCGATTACGTTTCGAATGATACTCCTGAATTCTAAAGGTAACTTGTTTAAGCGGAATCGCATACATTTAGCGCGATTCGCTGTAGTTGAGATTTTTAGCATTGACATGAAATACATTTAACTAATCATACTCATCTATACTATTATAATAAAGCGTAAACACACACTTCTTTGTTGCCTAAGATGTCAGCAATTACACCATATTTTTGAATAATTATTTCTTTAATAAAAAGCCCTACACTTACGTCGCGCTTTAGGCTATATACTATCACGCTATTAGACTTAGGGGGGTAAATATTTTGAATAAACACCCTAATGTGGGAAAGAGACCATAAGTTGCTGCCAACATCAAGGAAGCAAGATTGCCATGGTTTGTCATCTTCATGTCATTTTGACATTTGCAATTGATAATTTGACACATGTAAACAATAAAATTTAATTTTCGTAATTTTATGCGGATGAAGTCGCACGGGAACAGCTAGTACAATATAATATTATAAATGCGAAAGTTTAGATGGATTTTTGTTACACTTTGTAACCTAAACGGCGGAACGGATTTCGATGAAATTTGGTATATATGTACAGAATAGTCTGAAAGAACACAAATGCTTTTTTTTTTTTAATTTCACGCGGATGGGGTCGCGGGCGAAAGCTAGTTAATAATAAGTAGACGAGACACAAACTAAGTTTTGCAAAAAATCTTTAACTAAACCGTACTATATCAATTGTCGAGTTTAGTGCCACCTTATGTCCTTGTATTGATATATAATAAAACATTTCACATGATATGTTGAGTTAACAATTTATCCACAGCTAACGTTAGTATCAAAAAAGACTAAAAACGTTTTAAGCAAATGTCTCTGTCTTCTCTGTATATTTGAATCTCTTTGATATTTATACTACGTCTGCAACAACTTGATACTTTTGATATATCAACGATAAGACAGTGTTTGTTAGCGTAAGGTGCGGAAGCCGTCAGCGGTTTTCCAAGCGAGCAACAGAAGTGCAATCGAAAAGTGGGTCAAGTTGAACCACTCTATCGAGTATTAGAGACGTTTAATGCAGTTTAGCTGCCACGTTAAGGTCACTAAAACAACCCTTAGTGTACCATGAGAGTATTGAAATTAATGTATATTATATAGAATGAATTTACATTTAGTAGCTCGGATTTCTTTTGTAAATCGATTAAATAACTTTGATCTATATAAAATTATTTCGAAATAAGATTGTGCATAACATAACAAGCAAATAATCATACTTTTTATATATCCATCTATACTAATATTATAACGAGGAAAGATTTGTATTTATGGATTTCTCTATGTTTTGAAATAACTCACAAACTGCTGGGCCGATTTAAAAATTCTTTCACCATTAAAAAGCTATATTTTCACTATCATAGGCTAAATTTTAAAATTTTTAATTTCATGGAAGAAGTCGCGTGCAACAACTAGGTCTTAATAAATAAAATAATTCTATTTATATTATTATTATAAAAAGATAAGATTGTATACGATTTTATACATTCTTCCCGATTAGAAAGTTACTTTATCAAAGAATAACATAGGCTATAGAATAAAGGGGACATAAAAGGGAAGAGTGTGGACTTGACAGAAGTTATGCGACGTTTTCTTCTTTTATAGTTCGAATAGTTCTTTTATATAAGAATCCAAATGACAGAGAAACAATAGCGAATATGTTATACATAAAAGTTTATATAACAAAAGCTTTGTAATTCACATTCGAATGCAGCTTTTAAAAAAAGCTCGATGCTTTTTAGATAAAAAATATTGGAGCTTAATATGTGAGCTTCTCACTGACCTTGGACGCAAAGAATAATTAAAAATATTAATACTTAGTTTATAATCTAAATATAAATAGCCTAGCTTTCCATCCTAGCTAAGCTTTACAAATAAAATTAAATAAATAAAGTTATTAAATAAATTATTTGTTTTTAGTATCTTGGGAATGATTTAAGGGATATTCAACACAGTTGTCGAACATGAAGAATATTTAAGCTATTATCCCTTTTTTTATCATAAGGTGGCAAACCAGCAAGCGGCTACCTGAATCCGCCGAAACGGCAAAGCGACCGCTGGCCAGACATTCACAATAGCGGATGCGTTGCCCACCCCTAATCGACGGAGAAGACGTACATAAACAGGATATGTCCTCTTACTATGCGTCTTCTCCACCGTCAAATCCACGTTCCCTTCCCATCCCTGTCGCTAGCTGTTCCCGTGCAGCTTCACCCGCATGAATTTATAAATACTTTATTTTATTGTTTACATTTGTCAAATTATCAATAACAAATGTCGAAATAACATGACATGATGACAACCTTGCTTCCTTGATGTTGGCAACAACTTATGGTCTCTTTCCCACATTAGGGTTTTTATCCAAAATATTTACCCCCTAAGTTTATTGGCGTTAAAATATATAGCCCAAAGCGTGTCGTAAGTATAGGGCTTTTGTTAAAGCAAGAATTATTCAAAAATATGCTGTAATCGCTGACATCTTAGGCAACAAAGAAGTGTGTGTTTACGCTTGTGGCGTTGTATCTGGCATGTAACGACTCGACTTCGTATGTCACGGGTGGACGAAAAAGATAATGTCATTAGGTTACATGACTAGCACGTAAGACGAATGTTGTAAATAAATAGTTACTAACTGAAGTGTCTTTACGCTTTATTATAATAATATAGATAAGTATATGGTCGATTAGTATAACACTACCGTATGTGGTATAAACGTTCTGTTATCGTGTGTAATGCAGTCTCACGAGGGAATGTTTTAAATATGGCTTGCAACTATTCCCTGACGTACGCTATGTCCATTAGCACGCTAACCCACGCGTTAAACTCTGTTTCCACTTGTTTAGCTAACAAGCATATGATAATGTTAATTTTAGAATCAGGATGATGCTTTTATAAGAGCTCACCTTTGACGACTATCGCACAACTGTTTAGTCGCGCTTTGATTCCTATGAGCTTATATGGAGGTGTGTACACTACTCGATGTTCAGTTGTGCTAAACAATTGAATGGGCTGCGTAACTGTGTCTAAAAGTAAAATATATAAATATTAAAATATCATTAGAAAAAACAAAAGTAGCCTGTGTGTTCTTCCAAACTATCCTCTATACTGTGCCAAATTTCATCCAGATCCGTCCAAGCGTTTAGGCTACAAACTCTAACAAATATCCATCCATCTAAACTTTTGCATTTATAATATTAGTATGATGTACTCGTATACATGTTTGAGACTATCAACAGATATCGTTAGTGAGGTTGTCGAAAATGTTTCTGGAGGTGTCAACTATGTCTACTCTATATTTTTTGAATCTTTTTGTTTTTGTTATGAAACACAGAGAGACACAGTACGTAGTGAAAACAAACGAGTAACGAGCGGTTCGATGCGAAATAGGAATGATTCACTGCATATCGCCTGTAATATTGTATGTCGAAAACCCATTAAACGTATGGCATGTAATGCATTGTTTATGCATTTATTTATTACGTTTGATAGTTAGCACGTAAAGATTCTGATTTATTTTCACTGATTTTTTACTGAAGATCAACCTTAAATACTTTTTTTTTATAATATAAGATGGCAAGCAAGCGGCCACCTGAATCCACCTGAAATGGAAAGCGACCGCCGCCCATAAACATCCGCAATTGCAAATGCGTTGCCTACCCTTGATTGACGGAGGAGGAGACGCACACAAAGATGATATTTCTCCTTCTTATGCGTCTCCTCCACCGTCAAATCCACTTTTCCTTTCTATCCTTTCCTGTTAAGAACAGAGTGGAAAGAGAAAGGGACTAATTAGGCACCACACTCATCAGACGAAACGCAGAATTGCTCCCACTTCACGCCTGTTTTCTGTGTGGTCGTGGTATTACACCGGGCGAGCCGACCCATTCGTGCCAAGATGTTAAAGTGGGCTCTACCACTGTCAAGTCTATATGTACATATATACACGGTCTAATTGTGTAAAAAAAGTATTTACTGTTAAGAGAGCGCGACTTCGACTAAATCATCGCTCAACTGTGCGATTGTCGCTTGATTCACAGCAAATTCAATTGTTTAGTCAGATATAAAACAAAGACTGTTTTTTTAAGGTATTTCAGCGACGGAAACCATTTATTATTCTTTTTTTAAAACACGTATAATAACATCCCATTATTGAACTGAGCTTACATAATCTTTTGTTTGTCGCAACTGTTTAAAAGCCGTTTTGAAAACAAAGCAGTTTCGTTGCATAAGAAATATGTAGGCTCTATAGAAATCGATATTTTTAACTTAAAGTGCGGCCTTCACATAGTTACCAGTAGTATCATGAACAGATATAACAACTCTGTTCATGTATTAATAAAAATAATGTCGTTAAATTCATCAAATCAGATTATATTGGTGAGCGTGCGCACATTTGAAACTAAACTATCTCACAACTTTTCAGTCTTGTCTTTGTCAACTTTGAGCTTATATAGACGTGTGTACAATACTCAATTTTCAGTTGTTAAACTATATAGTTCGATTTGCTGCGAAACAATCGACAATCGCACAACAATTGTGCGATTGTTTAGTCAAGGGTGTATGCGCGCTCTATCTTAGTAATATTGTAAATGTGAGAGTTTAGATGGATGGATGGATGTTTGTTAGAGTTTGTAGCCTAAACGGCTGAACGGATCCCGATGACATTTGGCATAGAGGTAGAGGATAGTCTAAAAGAACACGTAATTTACTCACTTTTTGGTTTTTAATTCCACGCGGACGGAGTCGCGGGCGAAAGCTTGTATGTTCATAAAATAGCATACATTTCTCGTTAGTAACGTTTGTTTGTGTCGTATCCGCAAAGCTTTTAAGTCTCCAACTTGACAGTACTGACACTCATGTTAGAACTAAGTAATCTAACTTGACCTACTTAATTCGTGCACTTTGTCAACTTCTTTGTAAACAGTTGTGTCTAAATGTTCCTCTATTTATAAAATAAGTAGCTGTTTCTCGCGACTTCGCGCATGTGAACTTAAAAAATAATAAAAAAACGTAGCCTATGTTACTCGCAGCTAAATTGCCCGCAATCGGTCCAGTAATTTTTGAGTTATTTCAATAAATACAAAAATACAAATCTTTTCTCTTTATAATATTAGTACTCGTATAGATAACTAGCTGTTCCCATGCGATTTCATCAGCATATTATTTTATTGTTTACATTTGTCAAATTGTCAATTGCAAATGTCAAAATGACATGACATGACAAAACTTGGCAATCTTGCTTTCTTAATGTTGGCAGCACCTTATGTTCTCTCTTCCACATTAGGGTTTTTTCCGAAATATTTGCACCCTAAGTTTAATGGCGTGAAAATATACAGCCTAAAGCGTGCCGTAAGTGTAGGGCTTTTTATTTAAAAAAAATATTGAAAAATATGGTGTAATTGCTGACATCTTAGGCAACAAAGAAGTGGGTGTTTACACTTTATTATAATAGTATAGATAAACATAGAGGTGTTGAGATTGATATTGTGTACAGTCGGGTAATCTGGCGGTCCACCTTAAAAGCTACAATTTTTTGAACTATAAATGTTAAAATTTGAATGCATAGATAAAGGTTTGTTAGAGTTTTTAATTGCTGAACGAATCTTTATAAAATTCGGCATAGGTGTAGAGGATAGTCTGAAAGTACAAACAGGTTATTTTTTTTTAACTCCATACGGACGGAGTCTAGGTCGAAAGCTTGTCCGTAATAAGTTATCTATACTATCTATATTAATGTAATAAAGATAGAAGACGTGTGTGTTCGTATGTTTGGGTATAACTTAAAAACTACTAGGCATATTTTAATTAATTCTTTTAACGTTAGAAAGATAATTTATCAAAGAGTAATATGTCTTTTTTTATTACATTTTAATTTTACACGGACGAAGTCGCCCGTAACAGCTAGTATATTATAACATTTGAAATTCATTCATAAACTTTGCAATCTTTCTTTTCATTAAACCTGATAATTGAACTTTAGCGTTTAATTAAGTTCACAGTTAGAAAGCTTCATTTCACTTATTACTAACTTAGGTGGTCTGCGAGCTAGACAGGTGATGAAGGTTTTACCCGTTTTAATTTCAGGTCTTTATCGAAATTATAAAATACACCAGTTTTGCGATAATATTGTTTAAAATAAAGGGGCATAAGCACCTGGAACAACGGATATATCCGAAATTTGCAGAAATATGTTCTTATGTATCTTAAAATTCATACTTTATTTGAAGAATAAAAAAAAAACAAATTGAAAAAATAGCACAATTCTCTACAGAGTCCTTCGGTATCTTTAGTATCTCGACAGTCTTAGATTACACTGTTGTACAATTGGGTGATTGTCGATTGTGTCGCAGCCAATACAACCGTTTGGTTGAACAGCTAAAAATCGAGTAGTGTGCACCTCCATGTAAGCTTATAGGAATCAAGTGAAATTATCTTTGAGTATAAATACAATTTACGGTTCGGAATACGGATACAATATTAGACTATTAGATCCGATACTTGTTATTGGATAAATCAAGTTTGCGATATTCCCACATTTCCCTCGGGACGTAAACGGTGTGCTCTCTAGATAACAAACTTCGCTGTTCACTCGGGCAACGGATATTGCGTTATATTGAATATTGGTATTGGAAGTGGGATGCTACACCTTTCGGAGTAATTGATCTTGTTTATAGAGAGAGAATTTAGTTTACATTTGTTGATTGTAACGCGTATAAATTGTAATAATTTACTATTGATTATTACATTGGTATGTTATGGGCGGACACACACCTTTGATTGAGCTAACGCACAATTGTGGTATGATTGTCAATTGTTTATTGTTTCGCAGTCAATTCAACTGTTTAGAATAGAGTGGTGTGCTCACCTCCATATAAGCCTATAGGAATCAAAGCGCGACTAAACGGTTGTGCGATAGTTTAGTCAAACATGTGCGCGCGCTGTAACAAGTTTTTATAAATGTGTACATTTTTTATTCTAAATACCAGTGTTGTTGGTATAAAATGTTTTATATTTTTTTTTAAATTTCCCTCGACTGAAATACAAAGAAAGTCATTAATCTTGTCGCGTTAACGTTTTTCTTCTTTTTGTTACAGGAACCGCATTGAGCGGACGGCGTCGAAAAGATGGCGTGGATCCGTGCGCCGGCTTGTCGCCGCCTCTGTTTGTATGTATAAGAAATCTTTTATGTTGGTAGGAAAATCGTGGACGACGATCGCAGATGTAGACAAGTAGACAAGAGGTACACGATAAATAGACAAGAAACGGATTGTCTGATATCTTTGTTTTTGTTCTAGACAATCTGTCGTGCTTTACGCACGGCTGCAGTATGGGCTGGGTGTCGGGTGTGCTTGGTAGCGAGGCGCTAACTGGGGGCGCATGGCTAGCGGCTCTGCCCTGCCTCGTGGCGCTGCCTGCAGCTCCATTCTTCGCGGTGCTGGCTGATAGCAAAGGGCGTAAAGCAGGCGCCTTCTGTATCAGCCTTAGTTTTATTGTGAGTTTGTTCTTAATGTTAACTCTTTCATCGACTCGAGCCTCCCTTAAAATAGTCCCTTTAGTTTTTCAATTAATATAAATATTTGATAGCTGTTGCACGCGAATTTTTCTTCCTGAAGTTAAAAAGTGTAGTCTATGTTACTTACTATAACGTAGCTTTTTAATGGTGATTTTTTTTTTGAAATCGGTACAGTAGTTTTTGAGTTATTTCAATAGATACAAAAATACAAATCTCTTTATAATATTAGTTTAGATTAATTAAAGAAAACGACCAATAGCCGGTTTCTCAGCTACTTTTAACCATTCGTTAAAGATGTTGGTTCGATAAATTTCATGAAAAGAAAAATGTTTCCCAATTACGTTACTTGTGTTCTTTTTTGTGAGTTCCGTTGAAACACAGGTCTACCTAACACTTATGTTACCTACCTACCTAACTAGATTATGATAAAATAAATAGAAATTGCAGAAACCGAGCATAAAGGTTCTATCGCTTCTATTGAGATCTACAATTTAACAAAGTTTTAGATGTTACAAACGTATTTAAGTAACGACAACTATCTCTTTCTAGATCAGCTGGTCTTTAGCAGCGTGGTGTGGTCCACGTGGCGTGTGGACTGCTAGAGTCGCGGCTGGGGCTGGCGGAGCGGGAGCTATGGCCCTGGCCCCACTCTACTGTGCTGAGATAGCGCCGAGAGCACGAGGTCTTGCTGCCATGCCAGCACTGGCTAGCAGGTAAACTAGTACTGGCTAAACTACAGAATACAAGCAGAGAACATTCAAAGTTTTGATTTTGGTCCTTCAAGTCAGATATTCTTAAGACGAAAGCGTTGAAACTAATTTTACTGTCTAATAAAATTAATATTATTTTAGCTGAATTAAGTGATACCATTTAACGGTCCACATTTTAAAGCGACCAAACGATTGTACAGCGGGCGCACACCTTCGACCAAACTATAGCAGAACTGTTGTGCGATTGTCTGTTGTTCCGCAACTAATTCAACTATTAATTGCAAAACTAAAAATCGAGTATTATGCGCACCTCCATATAAGCTCATAGCAATAATAGCGCGACTAAATAGTTGTGCGACAGTTCAGTCAAAGGTTTGTGGGCGCCTTTGTAAGATGTAAGAATGAAATGTAATTCCAGATTGAATTATTACAAAATTTGATTTTTATTTTTCCAGTTGCGGCATACTCTTCGCGTACTGCGCTGGCGTGCTTCTTTCTCCTCACGCGCTTTCCT
>NW_013525336.1:1598544-1598930 GCF_000836215.1 Papilio polytes | reverse complement strand
ACTTGATCAATGCTGGGAAAATACAGGTAACTGACAACTTCGAATAGAGTACTATCTAAGACTTTCTGTCTTTGCCCCTATCTATCTGTATATCTATAAGTACTGTTATAAAGAGGAAAAAAGTATTTTTTGATTTTTATGTATATTTGATTCACGGAAAAACTACTGGACCGATTTTAAAAATTGTTTCACCATTAGATAGGAAATTTATCTGGGAGTAACATGTTAGTACAAAATTCCTTTACTAAGTATTAAGATTCAAACACGATATTAATGTTGTCTAGGAAGCAGCAAGAGTGATGTGCTGGTTCGACGGCTCCGATTTCCGAGAGGATCTGACTGATGTGATCGAGCAGCAGGAGGTCAGGATCCGCACATCAGAGTGC
>NW_013525336.1:1591492-1595719 GCF_000836215.1 Papilio polytes | reverse complement strand
CTGTGAGAATATGTTTTTGCACTTGTAACCCTATTAACTATAACTATAACTTTTACGATAACCGGCGATTTGATGCAACTCACCCTAAATATACTTGGGTATAAGTTAAGTGTCACTTACATCAACAGGATTTTAAATTCGGAACGAAGCAAACCTTGTCATTAGCAATGACCTATCCATTTATAGAGATCAGTGTAAAATATATTTAGGTAATGTTATTTTTAACAAAATGAATAATATTAATGATAGAATAATGATTGCGGGACAATTAAAAAATAGGCAAATTTTTTAAATTACCTTATTTTTGTAAATAAAAACCGATAGCTTATGTAGTACCTATCACAACAGAGATAAAAAATTTGAAAACAATTTTGCCAGTGTCTAGTTTTTATAAAAAAAAGTATATATTATATGAAAAGTTTAGAAGTGAGCTGTAAAACAAACAATTTTTATAAGAATAATGCAACCAGCTATAGATTCTTAGTTCCGAGCTTGACTGAACTATCGAATGTTACAGTTTATAAAATTCAAAGCACAAAAGTGAGGCAAAAAAGGCTTTAGAAATCCTTCTATGGATTAAATTCAGTATTATTTACTATACAAATTAACATATGAATCGAGTCTCAATTATCAAATTTGTAAAGCGCGCACTTCTTTGACTAAACTCTCGCACAACTGTTTAGTCGCGTTGTTTCGTACGAGCTTATATGGAGGTTACACTCGATTTTTGTTGTATAACTAAACAGTTGATGGCGAAACAATCGACAATCGCACAACAGTTATGCAATAGTATAGTCATTAGTTGTGCGCCCGCTCTAAAATTCCATCTACATCTATGGCTGCTTATAGGCTAAGATACAAAGCGTTTTTCCTTGTAATGAGAATAGTTAGTCTATTATCAATATAAACGATAGATTTGATAGGTTTGAGAAGCTTTAAACCGTGGCAACCCTATCTCTTGCCAAGTTTTGGTGAGGCAACCCTATACCATTGTGTTAGGAACATTAATATCTTCATTTTGTGTATAATTTCATGAGGAAATTCGATAAAGGTAATTAGCCTCTATTTTGTCGCCATTTAATAGCTGGCAACCCCCACTCTTGCCAGGAAAAAGATAGGCAACCCCACCTTAGAGTAATATTTACGTTACGTACCATCGATTGGTGACAAAATTTTCAAGAAATATGATGTATGGGTTTTTCTCTAAAAATTGCCCACTTCAGAGATCAATTAAATATAGCCTTGTCAGGCTAGGATTAGGCAACCCAGTTACAACATGTTTAAAAAAATGTGCTCTTTCACGTATTGTAGGTTTCATCAGGAAAGCTGATGAGGGAAGGTCATCACTAGTGTTGTATCTCTGACTATTATGTTCATATTTATACACAAGATAAGTATATTTTTATAGAGGAAGTAATTATTGTAATAACCTATAGTTTTACCTGCTCGAAATTAGTGATATATTAAATTGGAGTAAGAGATTTGTAAATTTTTACCTGTAGATTAGTAATTGTACCCAAAATTACAATGCGAAATAATGTAATAGTGGCAACAATTTAATTTAAAATTAATAATATTGAGGTCCTGTCCCACCACTGGCTGATAGAGGCTCAGATAGCTAAATGACGTCGCTGTCAGATAAGGTAACAAAATCCGATATTACCATCATGTTTTACACGTTGGAGTGATAACAGACAATTTACAATGTGGTGGGACAGGCCCTTAGAGTAAGAGATTTGTAAATGTTTACCTGTAGATTAGTTACTAAATATTTGTACTCAGCATTGCACTGCAAAATAGTGGAATAGGGGCAAGAAGTTTTATTTTAAAATTAATAACGTTTAGCATTATTTTGTTTTAAAAATGAGCTTGAAAAATAACGTTCTCAACAATAGTCAAATTAGTCGAATTCCAACCAACGACCGCTTGGATACAAACTGAGATACTCCTTACATATATCAGTACTAGCTGTTTTCGTGCGGCTTCATCCGCATGAAATTATGAAAGTTTTATTTCATTGTTTACATTTATCAAATTATTAATAGCAAATGTCAAAATAACATGACATAACAAACCTTGACAATCCTGCTTCCTTTATGTTGGCAGCAACTTATGGTCTCTCCCACATTAGGGTTTTTATCCAAAATCATTACCCCCTAAGTATAATACGTGAAAATATATAGTCTAAAGCATGACATAAGTGTAGGGCTTTTTATTAATAAAAGGATTATTCAAAAATATGCTGCAATTGCTGACATCTTAGGCAACAAAGTGTGTGTTTACGCTTTATTATAATAGTATAGATTAAGTTGAAAACCTCTATAACCTTCTCTAGCCTCTACAAGAAGATCTTACGTAATGTTTCATATATTATCAGTGACTTACGAACATCATAAATTTTAATAGAGATTAAGTAGGGTATGAACAGAAGCATTTTGTGTAATAAATAATATTCGTGGACGATAGCATGAGATCTAAATAACGACGACACAGTTAGCGAAGTAAAAATTAATTTCGATCAGAAACAAAATACAATCGACAAATTCGTTCGCAATGCAAGTGACTTAAGTTATCGTGCATGGATTGTATGTTAAAATATAAGTTATATGTTGTCAATTGATGTTAAAATATAGTTCAAAATCGAAATGTGCTCAGCTGTAAATAGAAGTTTTCACTATATATGTTAATTAAATCATTTATTATTGCGATGTGACAAAATTCTATCAGAGAGGGCGCATATCTTTAGATAAATTGTCGCATAACGTGTGCGATTGTCGATTGTTCCGTTCAACTGTTTAGTTGCTCGAGTAAAAATCGAGTAGTGTGCTCACCTCCATATAAGCTTATAAGAATCCAAACGAGTCTAAACAGTTATGCGACATTTTAGTCAAAGTTGTGCGCGCTCTTATGGTTACTAAAATCATTATACTTAGCAGTTTTCTAACGCCAAAGGCTTGATCAAGAATATTGGTGAGAAACTTTTCGTATTTCCATCGACTATTGTATTAAATTTGTGCGCTCATATCGGCCGTAGACTAACGAATCGTATAAAGGCGACGTTACGAATACATTCTGTCAAATATTCGTGGTAGGCGTGCTATCGCGTTGATTCTTTTAGAACAAAAAGAGACAGCAATACCTATATTGTTTCAGCAGTCATATAGAACCATAATCGTATCATAATCTCATTGAAAAGTGCTCACTAATATATTTTGTATATTTAAATAAATGTAATATTTTTGTATCGTCACTAACACAAAAGAAATAGAGCTGTAAACCCTGTATTTAATGTCTTTTTCCTCTAGCGGTACGCGCGACACGCACTCTAAATCGCAACAGTGGAAATGGGCATTTAAGCCATGATAAATCATATAGTAGACCAAGATTGTCATACTTTTTGTATGTTCGTACATATTTTTTTAATTATCATAAATGTATTGTAACCCGTTGTAATAAAATGTATGTGGTTTAATTTTTTTTGGCAAGACTTATGACGTCACTCCTTATTTTTTAAGCAAAACACTAAAATAAAAATGAAATAAAACACATGAGATTGATTTTCATAAGAGTATTATTCAAAATAACTAAAACAAAAAACTATAAAACATGTCTATACATTCATATCTCTACATAGTTTATCTTACGGAAATATCACATAAAATATACAGCGGGCGGTCCTTTGACTAAACTGTCGCACAACTGTTGTGCGATTGTCGATTGTTTCACGATTCAACTGTTTAGTTGCACAACTAAAAATCGAATAATGTACCTCTATATAAGGCCATAAGAATCAAAGTGGAAACGGTTGTGCAATAGTTTAGTCAAAGATGTGCGCGCTCTAAAACGCAAACAATTTACGTCATACAAAATATTAACAAGTCACTTTTATATCAACAATTACAAAGTAGATTTGATTCTATATTTCTTCTTATTCTTCTATCAATATTTCTTCTTTATTTCTACAGAAGAAATTTATGAAGACAATATTAAAAATCGAAAATGTTCAAAGTTAGTATTTCCTGGAACTCTTATTAGTAATAATAAATTTTCTTTTAAAAAAATAAATATTCAAGTCTTACAAGACATAAAAAATAACTTT
Organism: Papilio polytes; assembly: GCF_000836215.1. Taxonomy (NCBI): domain Eukaryota; kingdom Metazoa; phylum Arthropoda; class Insecta; order Lepidoptera; family Papilionidae; genus Papilio; species Papilio polytes. The sequence goes on along the minus strand of NW_013525336.1, from coordinate 1,591,620 downwards.
TATAACCAATTTCTAAAGTTCCAGTGTACCTTTCATAATAATTATCGGCAAAGCAGCAAGGTTCAGAAATGCAAATTCTTACAGTGGTAGAGCCCGCTTTAACATCTTTGCACGAATGGGCCGGCTCG